>NC_071532.1:112456810-112480265 GCF_026979565.1 Vidua chalybeata | reverse complement strand
GGGTTCCCAGACCGATGCCACCCCATAAATTTTGGGGTTCCCCAGAGATTTTGGGGTTCCCAGACCAATCCCATCCCATAAATTTTGGGGTTTCTCAGGGATTTTGGGGTTCCCAGACCGATGCCACCCCATAAATTTTGGGGCTTCTCAGAGATTTTGGGGTTTCCAATCTGCTCCCACCCCATAAATTTTGGGGTTCCCCACAGATTTTGGGGTTCCCAGACCAATCCCACCCCATAAATTTTGGGGTTTCTCGGAGATTTTGGGGTTCCAAAACCGATCCCACCCCATAAATTTTGGGGTTTCTCGGAGATTTTGGGGTTCCAAAACCGATCCCACCCCATAAATTTTGGGGTTTCCCTGCAGATTTTGGGGTTTCCAATCCGCTCCCACCCCAAAAAATTTGGGGTTTCCCAGAGGTTTTGGGGTTCCCAGACTGATCCCACCCCATAAATTTTGGGGTTTCCAGACCCCAATCCGCTCCCACCCCAAAAATTTTGGGGTTTCTCAGAGGTTTTGGGGTTCCCCAGACTGATCCCACCCCACAAATTTTGGGTTTTCCGCAGATTTTGGGGTTCCACGCACCCCAAAGTTCTCTCCCCCCTGGGTTTATTTTTTGGGACTTTTGGGATCCGGGGGTTTTGGGGCCGAATTCCAGAATTTTGGGGCCAAATCTGGGGATTTTGGGGTCAAATTCCAGAATTTTGGGGCCAAATCCATGGATTTTGGGGTCGAAATCCAAGATTTTGGGATGGGTTCTGTCATTTTGGGGCCGAATCCGAGGTATTGGGGCCGAACCCGAGGTTCTAGGGTCAAATTCCAGGATTTTGGGGTCAAATGTGGGGATTTTTGGGCCAAATTCCAGGTTTTTGGGGCCGAATCTGGGATTTTGGGGAAGAATCTTGGGCTTTTGGGGCCAAATCCGGGGATTTTGGGGTGAAATTCCAGGATTTTGGGGCCAAATCCTGGAATTTTGGGGCTGAATTCCAGGTTTCTGGGGCCAAACGTGGGGATTTTGGGGCCAAAATCCAGGTTTTTGGGGCCGAATCCGGGGATTTTGGGGTGAAATTCCAGGACTTTGGGGCCAAATCTGGGGTTTTGGGGCCGAATCTTGGCCTTTTGGGGCCAATTCGGGGATTTTGGGGTGAAATTCCAGGATTTTGGGGCCAAATCCGGGGGTTTTGGGGTGAAATTCCAGGATTTTGGGGCCAAATCCGAGGATTTTGGGGTGAAATTCCAGGATTTTGGGGGCAAATCTGTGGATTTTGGGGCCAAAATCCAGGTTTTTGGGGCCGAATCCGGGGACTTTGGGGCCAAATTCCAGGATTTTGGGGCCGAATCCGGGGATTTTGGGGTGAAATTCCAGAATTTTGGGGCCAGATCGGGGGTTTTGGGGCCGAATCTGGAATTTTGGGGCTAAATTTGGGGGTTTTGGTGGCGAATCTGGGGGTTTGTGGCCAAAACCGAGGATTTTGGGGCCGAATTTGAGATTTTGGGGCCAAATTCCAAATTTTTGGGGCCAAATCCAGAGACTTCTGGGACCGAATTTGGGGATTTTGGGGTGAAATTCCAGAATTTTGGGGCCAAATCTGGGGTTTTGGGGCCAAATCCGGGGATTTTTGGGGCCCATTCGGGGATTTTGGGGCCGAAATCCAAGATTTTGGGATGGGTTCTGTCATTTTGGGGCCGAATCCGAGGTTTTGGGGTCGAATCCGAGGTTCTGGGGTCAAATTCCAGGATTTTGGGGTCAAATGTGGGGATTTTTGGGCCAAATTCCAGGATTTCGGGGCCGAATCTGGGGATCTTGGAGAGGAATCTCGGGCTTTTGGGGCCGAATCCGGGGATTTTGGGGTGAAATTCCAGGATTTTGGGGCCAATTCTGGGGTTTTGGGGCTGAATTCCAGGTTTCTGGGGCCAAATCTGGGGATTTTGGGGTGAAATTCCAGAATTTTGGGGCCAAATCCGGGGATTTTGGGTCCGAAATCCAAGATTTTGGGATGGGTTCTGTCATTTTGGGGCTGAATCCGAGGTTTTGGGGCCGAACCCGGGGTTCTGGGGTCAAATTCCAGGATTTTGGGGTCAAATGTGGGGATTTTTGGGCCAAATTCCAGGTTTTTGGGGCCGAATCTGGGATTTTGGGGCTAAATTTGGGGCTTTTGGTGGCGAATCCGCGGTTTTAGGGCTGAACCCGGGGATTTTGGGGCCAAATCTGGGGATTTTGGGGCTGAGTCTGGGGATTTTGGGGCCATATTCCAGGATTTTGATGCTGAATCCAGAGATTTTGGGGCTGAATCTGGGGATTTTGGGGCCAAATTCCAGGATTTTGATGCTGAATCCAGAGATTTTGGGGCCAAATCTGGGGATTTTGGGGCCAAATTCCAGCTTTTTGATGCTGAATCCGGGGATTTGTGGCCGAATCCAGAGATTTTGGGGCTGAATCTGGGGATTTTGGGGCCAAATTCCAAATTTTTGGGGCCAAATCCAGCGATTTCTGGGGCCAAATCTGGGGTTTGGGGCTGAATCCGAGGTTTTGGGGCCAAATTCCAGGGTTTTAGGGCTGGATTTGGGATTTTGGGGCCGAATTTGGGGTTTTGGGGCAGAATTCCAGGATTTTGGGGTCAAATGTGGGGATTTTTGGGCCAAATTCCAGGATTTTGGGGCCGAATCTGGGATTTTGGGGCTAAATTTGGGGGTTTTGGTGGCGAATCCGCAGTTTTGGGGCTGAACCCGGGGATTTTGGGGCCAAATCTGGGGATTTTGGGGCTGAATCTGGGGATTTTGGGGCCATATTCCAGGATTTTGATGCTGAACCCGGGGATTTGTGGCCGAATCCAGAGATTTTGGGGCCAAATCTGGGGATTTTGGGGCCAAATTCCAAATTTTTGGGGCCAAATCCAGCGATTTCTGGGGCCAAATCTGGGGTTTGGGGCTGAATCCGAGGTTTTGGGGCCAAATTCCAGGGTTTTAGGGCTGGATTTGGGATTTTGGGGCCGAATTTGGGGTTTTGGGGCAGAATTCCAGGATTTTGGGGTCAAATGTGGGGATTTTTTGGGGCCAAATTCCAGGATTTTGGGGCCGAATCTGGGATTTTGGGGCTAAATTTGGGGGTTTTGGTGGCGAATCCGCGGTTTTGGGGCTGAACCCGGGGATTTTGGGGCCAAATCTGGGGATTTTGGGGCTGAATCTGGGGATTTTGGGGCCATATTCCAGGATTTTGATGCTGAACCCGGGGATTTGTGGCCGAATCCAGAGATTTTGGGGCCAAATCTGGGGATTTTGGGGCCAAATTCCAAATTTTTGGGGCCAAATCCAGCGATTTCTGGGGCCAAATCTGGGGTTTGGGGCTGAATCCGAGGTTTTGGGGCCAAATTCCAGGGTTTTAGGGCTGGATTTGGGATTTTGGGGCCGAATTTGGGGTTTTGGGGCAGAATTCCAGGATTTTGGGGTCAAATGTGGGGATTTTTGGGCCAAATTCCAGGATTTTGGGGCCGAATCTGGGATTTTGGGGCTAAATTTGGGGGTTTTGGTGGCGAATCCGCAGTTTTGGGGCTGAACCCGGGGATTTTGGGGCCAAATCTGGGGATTTTGGGGCTGAATCTGGGGATTTTGGGGCCAAATTCCAGGATTTTGATGCTGAACCCGGGGATTTGTGGCCGAATCCAGAGATTTTGGGGCCAAATCTGGGGATTTTGGGGCCAAATTCCAAATTTTTGGGGCCAAATCCAGCGATTTCTGGGGCCAAATCTGGGGTTTGGGGCTGAATCCGAGGTTTGGGGCCAAATTCCAGGGTTTTAGGGCTGAATTTGGGATTTTGGGGCCGAATTTGGGGTTTTGGGGCAGAATTCCAGGATTTTGGGGCCAAATGTGGGGATTTTGGGGCACCGAGTCCGGGGTTTTGGGGCCCAATCCGGGTTTTGGGGTTGAATTTTGGGGTTTTGGGGCCGAGTCCAGGGTTTTGGGGCCCAATCCGGGGTTTTGGTGCCGAATTCCAAGTTTTGGGGTTGAATTTTGGGGTTTTGGGGCCGAGTCTGGGGTTTTGGGGCCCAATCCGGGGTTTTGGTGCGGAATTCCAAGTTTTGGGCTTGAATTTTGGGATTTTTGGACCAAATCCGATGTTTTGGGGCCAAATCCGGGGTTTTGGGGCCCAATCCGGGGTTTTGGGGCCAATCCCGGGTTTTGGGGCCAAATCTGAATTTTTGGGGCCCAATCCGGGGTTTTGGGCACTGAATCCAGGGGTTTTGGGCCCAATCCCAGGTTTTGGGGCCCAATCCATGTTTTGGGGCCGAATCCGGGATTTTGGGCCAAATCCGATGTTTTGGGGCCGAATCCCGGGTTTTGGGGCTGACTCCGATATTTTTGGGCCCAATCCGGAGTTTTGGGGCCAAATCTGGGGATTTTTGGGCCGAATCCGGGCTTTTGGGGCCCAATCTGATGTTTTGTGGCCAAATTCCAGGTTTTGGGGCTGATTCCGGGGTTTTGGGGCCCAATCTGGGGTTTTGGGGCCCAATCCGATGTTTTGGGGCCGAATCCTGAGTTTTGGGGTTGAATTTTAGGATTTTGGGGCCCAATCCGGGGTTTTGGGGCCCAATCCGGGGTTTTGGGACCAAATCTGAAATTTTGGGGCCCAATCCGGCGTTTTGGGCACTGAATCCAGGGGTTTTGGGCCCAGTCCCAGGTTTTGGGGCCCAATCCATGTTTTGGGGCCAAATCCTGAGTTTTGGGGTTGAATTTTAGGATTTTGGGGCCCAATCCGGGGTTTTGGGGCCCAATCCGGAGTTTTGGGGCCAAATCCTGAGTTTTGGGGTTGAATTTTAGGATTTTGGGGCCCAATCCGGGGTTTTGGGGCCGAATCCGGAGTTTTGGGGCCAAATCCTGAGTTTTGGGGTTGAATTTTAGGATTTTGGGGCCCAATCCGGGGTTTTGGGGCCGAATCCTGAGTTTTGGGGTTGAATTTTAGAATTTTGGGGCCCAATCCGGGGTTTTGGGGCCGAATCCTGAGTTTTGGGGTTGAATTTTAGGATTTTGGGGCCCAATCCGGGGTTTTGGGGCCGAATCCTGAGTTTTGGGGTTGAATTTTAGGATTTTGGGGCCCAATCCGGGGTTTTGGGGCCGTCGCTGCGGAGGAGCAGCTGGACCAGCAGCTGGTGCCCTTCCCCCACCCCCCCCTTTTGGGATTAAGGGGATTTGGGGATTTGGGGATTTTGGGAATCCCCGGCGACCTCTGAAATCCCGAACGTCCTTCCCGGCCCCGCGGAGCCGCGGCGCCGGAACGGGATCCTGGATCCAATTCCCAAACCCCAAACGGTCCCAAACCCCGAACCCTGAACCCCAAATTGTGTCTGCAGAATCCCAAACCCCAAACAGTCCCAAACCCCAAATTGTGTCTGCAGAATCCCAAATCCCAAATCGTCCCAAACCCCAAATCCTGAATCCCAAACCCCAAATTGTGTCTGCAGAATCCCAAATCCCAAACGGTCCCAAACCCCAAATCCTGAATCCCAAACCCCAAATTGTGTCTGCTGAATCCCAAACCCCAAACGGTCCCAAACCCCAAATTGTGTCTGCTGAATCCCAAATCCTGAATCCCAAATCCCAAATCCTGAACCCCGAACCCCAAATTGTGTCTGCTGCATCCCACATCCCAAATCGTCCCAAAGCCCAAATCCTGAACCCCCAAACCCCAAATCCTTAATCCCAAATCCCAAATCCTGAATCCTGAACCCCAAACCCTGAACCCCAAATCCTGAACCCCAAACCCCAAACCCTGAACCCCAAATCCTGAACCCCAAACCCCAAACCCCAAATCCTGAGCCCCAAACCCCAAACCCTGCACCCCAAACCCTGAACCCCAAACCCTGAACCCCAAACCCCAAACCCTGAACCCCAAATCCTGAACCCCAAACCCCAAATCCTGAACCCCAAACCCCAAATCCTGAACCCCAAACCCCAAAATCTGAACCCCAAAATCTGAACCCCAAACCCCAAACCCTGAACCCCAAACCCTGAACCCCAAACCCCAAACCCTGAACCCCAAACCCTGAACCCCAAATCCTGAACCCCAAACCCCAAATCCTGAACCCCAAACCCCAAACCCCAAACCCTGAACCCCAAACCCCAAATCCTGAACCCCAAATTCTGAACACCAAACCCCAAATCCTGAACCCCAAACCCCAAATTCTGAACCCCAAACCCCAAACCCTGAACCCCAAATCCTGAACCCCAAATCCTGAACCCCAAACCCTGAACCCCAAACCCCAAATCCTGAACCCCAAACCCTGAACCCCAAACCCCAAATCCTGAACCCCAAACCCTGAACCCCAAACCCCAAATTCTGAACCCCAAACCCCAAATCCTGAACCCCAAATTCTGAACCCCAAATCCTGAACCCCAAACCCCAAATCCTGAACCCCAAACCCCAAACCCTGAACACCAAACCCCAAATCCTGAACCCCAAATTCTGAACCCCAAACCCTGAACCCCAAACCCCAAACCCTGAACCCCAAACCCTGAACCCCAAACCCCAAACCCTGAACCCCAAATCTTGAACCCCAAACCCCAAATCCTGAACCCCAAACCCCAAACCCTGAACCCCAAACCCCAAATTCTGAACCCCAAACCCCAAATCCTGAACCCCAAATCCTGAACCCCAAACCCCAAATCCTGAACCCCAAATTCTGAACCCCAAATCCTGAACCCCAAATCCTGAACCCCAAACCCCAAATCCTGAACCCCAAACCCTGAACCCCAAACCCCAAATCCTGAACCCCAAATTCTGAACACCAAACCCCAAATCCTGAACCCCAAACCCCAAACCCTGAACCCCAAACCCCAAACCCTGAACCCCAAATCCTGAACCCCAAATCCTGAACCCCAAACCCCAAATCCTGAACCCCAAATCCCAAATCCCGAACCCCAAACCCCAAATCCTGAACCCCAAATCCTGAACCCCAAACCCCAAACCCTGAACCCCAAATCCTGAACCCCAAACCCTGAACCCCAAACCCTGAACCCCAAACCCCAAATCCTGAACCCCAAATTCTGAACCCCAAACCCTGAACCCCAAACCCCAAATTCTGAACCCCAAACCCCAAATCCTGAACCCCAAACCCCAAACCCTGAACCCCAAATCCTGAACCCCAAACCCCAAATCCTGAACCCCAAATCCTGAACCCCAAACCCTGAACCCCAAACCCCAAATCCTGAACCCCAAACCCCAAACCCTGTCTGCAGAATTTTTCTGAGGCTTCAGCTGCAAAAAAATTCCCAAAATCCCAAAATTCCCAGATCTGGGAATGTGCTGGGATGGGGACAAAAATTTGGGAATGGCGGGAAAAAACGGGAAAAAGGAGGAAAAGCCAGGAAAATTTTTCCCAATTTTTCTCAATTTTCCCCAATATTTTCCCCCAAATTTCCCCCCAAATTTTCCCCGATTTTTCCCTAATTTTCCCCAATTTTTTCCCAATTTTCCCTGGATTTTTCCCAATTTTTCCAGGATTTTTCCCCTGATCTTTCCCAGATTTTCCCCTGTAATTTTCCTGTATTTTGCCCAGATTTTTCTGAATTTTTCCCCGATTTTTCCCCAATTTCCCCCAATTTTTTTTCCCAATTTTCCCTGGATTTCTCCCAATTTTTCCAGGATTTTCCCCCTGATGTTTCCCAGATTTTTCCCTGATTTTTTCCCCAATTTCCCCTGTAATTGTCCTGTATTTTCCCCAGATTTTTCCCAGATTTTTCTGAATTTTTCCCTGATTTTTTCCCCAATTTTCCCCATATTTTTCTGAATTTTTTCCCAATTTTTTCCCAGTTTTCCCTGGATTTTTCCCAATTTTTTCCAGGATTTTTCCCCTGATGTTTCCCAGATTTTTCCCTGATTTTTCCCCCAATTTCCCCCGTAATTTTCCTGTATTTTCCCCAGATTTTTCTGAATTTTTTTCTGATTTTCCCCAGGATTTTTCCCTATTTTCCCCCCAATTTTCCCCAGATTTTCCCCCAATTTTCCCCGGATTTTTCCCCAATTTTTTCCTGTTTTTTTTTTTTCTGATATTTCCCAGATTTTTCTGAATTTTTTCCCGATTTTCCCTGAATTTTTCCCCGATTTTCCCTGGATTTTTCCCTATTTTCCCCCGGATTTTTCCTGATTTTTTCCTGATTTTCCCCAAATTTTTCTCCTAATTTTTCCTGGATTTTTCCCCCCAATATTTCCCAGATATTTCTGATTTCTTTCCAGATTTTTCCCCAATTTCTCCCAGATTTTTTCCCCGATTTTCCCCAGATTTTCCCTAAATTTCCCCAGGATTTTTCATGATTTTTCCCCAGATTCCTCCCTGATTCTCCCGGACTTTTCCCAATTTTCCCCCAGATTTTTCCCTGATTTGCCCCGGATTTTTCCCGATTTTCCCGGACTTTTCCCAATTTTCCCCAGATTCTTCCCTGATTTTCCCGGACTTTTCCCAATTTTCCCTCGGATTTTTCCCTGATTTTCCCCAGATTTTTTCCCAGTTTTCCCCAGGATTTTCCCCGATTTTCCCGGATTTTTCCCGATTTCCCCCGATTTTCCCGGACTTTTCCCAATTTTCCCCGTATTCTTCCCCGATTTTCCTGGACTTTTCCCGATTTTTCCCAAATTTTCCCCGATTTTCCCGGACTTTTCCCAATTTTCCCCAAGATTTTTCCCCAATTTTCCCCAAGATTTTTCCCCAATTTTCCCCAGGATTTTTCCTGATTTTTCCCAGACTTTTCCCGATTTCCCCCAGATTTTTTCCCCGATTTTCCCCCGATTTTCCCCCGATTTCCCCCAGATTTTTTCCCCGATTTTTCCCCGATTTTTCCCCGATTTCCCCCAGATTTTTCCCCGATTTTCCCGGACTTTTCCCGATTTCCCGGTGTTCCCGCAGGGGTGTGCGGCTGCTGCGGAGCGCTCCGGCCCCGCTACAAGCGTCTGGTGGACAACATCTACCCCGAGGACCCCGAGGTGACGTCGTGGGAATTTGGGAATTTGGGATTCGGGAATTTGGGATTCGGAATTCGGGAATTTGGGGTTTTTTGGGATTTGGGATTTGGGATTTGGAGTTTGGAATTTGGGATTTGGGGTTTGGGGATGGATGGAAAACATCTACCCCGAGGACCCCGAGGTGAGAACAGGGGGATAAATGGGATTTGGGGTTTGGGATTTGGGATTTGGGGATTGCGAGTTGGGATTTGGGAAAATCCCAAATATTGGAAAGATTCGAGAATTTGGGACTTGATATTTGGGGAAATCCCGAATTTTGGGAAAATTTAGGAATTTAGGGTTTGGGATTTGCTGTCCGGAATTTTGGAACTCGAGGTTTGAGGTTTGGAATTTGGGATTTGGATTTAGGATTCGGGAATTTAGGACGTTATGATTCCCGTTATTCCTGCTGTCATTCCTGTTGTTATTCCCGAAATTCCCGGAAATACCGCGCTTCCCGTTGTTATTCCCATTGTCATTCCCGTCGTTATTCCCGGTTTTCCAGGAGGGGCTGGTGAAGTCCAACATGGAGAAGCCGTGTTCCCGTTGTCGTTCCTGTCGTCATTCCCGTCGTTATTCCCGGTGTTTTTCCAGGAGGGGCTGGTGAAGTCCAACATGGAGAAGCCGTGTTCCCGTTGTCGTTCCCGTTGTCGTTCCCGTTGTCGTTCCCGTTGTCGTTCCCGTCGTTATTCCCGGTGTTTTTCCAGGAGGGGCTGGTGAAGTCCAACATGGAGAAGCCGTGTTCCCGTTGTCGTTCCCGTTGTCGTTCCCGTCGTCATTCCCGGTGTTTTTCCAGGAGGGGCTGGTGAAGTCCAACATGGAGAAGCCGTGTTCCCGTTGTCGTTCCCATTTTTCCCGTCGTTATTCCCGGTGTTTTTCCAGGAGGGGCTGGTGAAGTCTAACATGGAGAAGCCGTGTTCCCGTTGTCGTTCCCGTTGTCGTTCCCGTCGTCATTCCCGGTGTTTTTCCAGGAGGGGCTGGTGAAGTCCAACATGGAGAAGCTGACGTTCTACGCGCTCTCGGCTCCGGAGAAGCTCGACCGCATCGGCGCTTACCTGTCCGAGCGCCTGACGCGCGACGTCGCCCGGCACCGATACGGGTACGGAGACGACCCGCGGCATTCCCGCCGCTCCCCATTCCCGGATTGCCTTCCCTAAATCCCTTCCCAAACTCCCAGATTCCCGGATTCCCAAATTCCCAGATTCCTGGGTTCCCTTCCCTAAATCCCTTCCCAAAATTTCCTTCCCACATTCCCAAAAACACAGATTCCCCAAATTCCAAGATCCCCAAATTCACACATTCCCGGATTTCCTTCCCTAAATCCCTTCCCAAATTTCCTTCCCACATACCCAGATTCCCAAATTCCCAGATGCTCAAATTCCCCAATTCCCGGATTTCCTTCCCTAAATGCCTTCCTTAAATTTCCTTCCCAAATTCCCAAATACACAAATTCCCTTCCTGTTTTGCCCTGGGTTAACCTGGGTCTGATCCCAGTGCGTTATCCCGGGATAACCGACTGTCCTGGTGCGTTATCCCGGGATAACCGACTGTCCTGGTGCTTTATCCTGGCATAACCGGCTGTCCCGGTGTTTTTATCCTGGGATAACCGGCTGTCCCGGGGTGTTTTATCCCGGGATAAGCGGTGGTGTTTGTCCCGGGTCAGGTCGGTGCGGGTGGCCATGGAGGCGCTGGACCAGCTGCTCCTGGCCTGCCACTGCCAGAGCATCGACCTGACCCATCCCGGTGCCTTATCCCGGGATAACCTGGGTCTGATCCCGGTGCCTTATCCCGGGATAACCTGGGTCTGATCCCGGTGTTTTATCCCGGGATAACCGGTGGTGTTTATCCCGGGTCAGGTCGGTGCGGGTGGCCATGGAGGCGCTGGACCAGCTGCTCCTGGCCTGCCACTGCCAGAGCATCGACCTGACCCATCCCGGTGCCTTATCCCGGGATAACCTGGGTCTGATCCTGGTGTTTTTATCCCAGGATAACCTGGGTTTGATCCCGGTGCCTTATCCCGGGATAACCTGGGTCTGATCCCGGTGTTTTATCCCGGGATAACCTGGGTCTGATCCCAGTGTTTTATCCCGGGATAACCGGTGTGTTTTTATCCCGGGTCAGGTCGGTGCGGGTGGCCATGGAGGCGCTGGACCAGCTGCTCCTGGCCTGCCACTGCCAGAGCATCGACCTGACCCATCCCGGTGCCTTATCCCGGGATAACCTGGGTCTGATCCTGGTGTTTTTATCCCAGGATAACCTGGGTTTGATCCCGGTGCCTTATCCCGGGATAACCTGGGTCTGATCCCGGTGTTTTTATCCCGGGATAACCTGGGTCTGATCCCGGTGTTTTTATCCCGGGATAACCTGGGTCTGATCCCGGTGCCTTATCCCGGGATAACCTGGGTCTGATCCCGGTGCATTATCCCGGGATAACCTGGGTCTGATCCCGGTGTTTTTATCCCGGGATAACCTGGGTCTGATCCCGGTGTTTTTATCCCGGGATAACCTGGGTCTGATCCCGGTGTTTTTATCCCGGGATAACCTGGGTCGGATCCCGGTGTTTTTATCCCGGGATAACCGGTGTGTTTTTATCCCGGGTCAGGTCGGTGCGGGTGGCCATGGAGGCGCTGGACCAGCTGCTCCTGGCCTGCCACTGCCAGAGCATCGACCTGACCCATCCCGGTGCCTTATCCCGGGATAACCTGGGTCTGATCCTGGTGTTTTTATCCCGGGATAACCTGGGTCTGATCCCGGTGCATTATCCCGGGATAACCTGGGTCTGATCCCGGTGTTTTTATCCCGGGATAACCTGGGTCTGATCCCGGTGTTTTTATCCCGGGATAACCTGGGTCTGATCCCGGTGCATTATCCCGGGATAACCTGGGTCTGATCCCGGTGTTTTTATCCCGGGATAACCTGGGTCTGATCCCGGTGCATTATCCCGGGATAACCTGGGTCTGATCCCGGTGTTTTTATCCCGGGATAACCGGTGGTGTTTATCCCGGGTCAGGTCGGTGCGGGTGGCCATGGAGGCGCTGGACCAGCTGCTCCTGGCCTGCCACTGCCAGAGCATCAACCCCTTCGTCGAGAGCTTCCTGACCATGGTGGCCAAACTGCTCGAGTCCGACAAGCCCGACCTGCAGATCCTCGGCACCAACTCCGTGAGGAAAACCCCGGAATTCCACCGGGAGGCGGGGGGGAAACGGGGAAAATCGGGGAGAAATGGGGGGGGAAACGGGGGGAAATCGGGGAAAAACGGGAAAAAACAGGGGAGAAACGGGGGAATTCCTGGAGAAAATGGGGGGAAATGGGGGAAAAACGGGGAAAATCAGGGGAGAAAGGGGGGAATTCCTGGAGAAAATGGGGGAAAAAAGGGGGAGAAATGGGGGAAAAAAAGGGGGAGAAATGGGGGGAAATTGGGGAAAAAAGGGGAAAAATCAGGGGAGAAACGGGGAATTCCTGGAGAAAATGGGGAAAAAAAGGGGGAGAAATGGGGGAAAAAAAGGGGGAGAAATGGGGGGAAATTGGGGAGAAAGGGGGGAATTCCTGGAGAAAATGGGGGAAAAAAGAGGGAGAAATGGGGGGAAAATGGGGGAATTGGGGAAAAACGGGAGAAATGGGGGAATTCCTGGAGAAAATGGGGAAAAAAGGGAAAAGCCAGGGGGAGAAATGGGGGGGGAAAATGGGGGGAAATGGGAAATACCAGGAAAAAAATGGGAGAAATGGGGGAATTCCTGGAGAAATGGGGAAAAAATTGGAAAAGCCAGGGAGAAATGGTGGAAAAACAGGGGGAAATTAGGAAATAACAGGAAAAGCCAGGGGGAGAAATGGGGGAATTCCTGGAGAAAATGGGGGAAAAAAAGGGGTAGAAATGGGGGGAAATGGGGGAAATTGGGGAAAAACGGGAAAAGCCAGGGGGAGAAACAGGGGAATTCCTGGAGAAATGTGGAAAAAAGGGAAAAGCCAGGAGGAGAAATGGGGGGGAAAACGGGGGGAATGGGGAAAAAATGCGGAAAAATTAGGGGAGAAATGGGGGAATTCCTGGAGAAAATGGGGAAAAAATGGGAAAAGCCAGGAGGAGAAATGGGGGGAAAAAAAGGGGGAAATTGGGAAAAAACGGGAAAAGCCAGGGGGAGAAACGGGGGAATTCCTGGAGAAAATGGGGGAAAAAAAAGGGGTAGAAATGGGGGAAATGGGGGAAATTGGGGAAAAACGGGAAAAAACGGGAGAAATGGGGGAATTCCTGGAGAAAATGGGGAAAAAAGGGAAAAGCCAGGGGGAGAAACGGGGGGGGGGGAAATGGGGGGAATGGGGAAAAAATGCAGAAAAATTAGGGGAGAAATGGGGGAATTCCTGGAGAAAATGGGGGAAAAATGGGAAAAAAATGGGGAAAAACCAGGGGTAGAAATGAGGGGGGAAATGGGAGGAAATTGGGAAAAAAATGGGGGAAAACCAGGGGGAGAAATGAGGGAAAAAATGGGGGGAATGGGGAAAAAATGGGAGAAAACGGGGGAGAAATGTGGGGGAAAAATGGGAGGAAATAGGGAAAAAACCAGGAAAAGCCAGGGGGAGAAATGGGGGAATTCCTGGAGAAAATGGGGGAAAAATGGGGATTTTGGAGGCAATTTTCAGGGTGATTTTTTCTGAAAAAACCTGAAAATTCCCAATTTGGGGACGGAATTCCGGGCGACTTTTGGGGCGATTTTTGGGGCGATTTTGTCTGGAAAAAACAGAAAATTCCCAATTTGGGGACGGAATACTGGGCAATTTTGGGGGGGGATTTTTTCTGAAAAAACCTGAAAATTCCCAATTTGGGGTCGGAATTCCAGGCGATTTTTGAGGCGAATTTTGGTGCGATTTTTTCTCAAAAAAAACCAGAAAATTCCAAATTTATGGTTGGAATTCCGGGCAATTTTTGAGGCGATTTCTGGGGTGATTTTTTCTCAAAAAACTTGAAAATTCCCAATTTGGGGGCGAAATTCCAGGCAATTTTTGAGGCGATTTTTGAGGCGATTTTTGAGGTGATTTTTTCTGATAAAAACAGGAAATTCCCAATTTGGGGTTGGAATTCCGGGCAATTTTTGAGGCGATTTCTGATGCGATTTTTTTCTGAAAAAACCTGAAAATTCCCAATTTGGGGTTGGAATTACGGGCGATTTTTGAGGCGATTTCTGGTGCGACTTTTTCTGAAAAAACCTGAAAATTCCCAATTTGGGGTTGGAATTCCGGGCAATTTTTGGGGCGATTTTTGGGGCGATTTTTTCTGGAAAAAACCAGAAAATTCCCAATTTGGTGTTGGAATTCCGGGCAATTTTTGAGGCGATTTCTGGTGCGACTTTTTCTGAAAAAACCTGAAAATTCCCAGTTTGGGGTTGGAATTCCGGGCGTTTTTGGGGGGGATTTTGGGGGGGATTTCCCCGCGGCCGTTCCGGCGGCGATCCCGGGTTTCCGGCGCCGTTCCCAGTTTGTGAAGTTCGCCAACATCGAGGAGGACACGCCCTCGTACCACCGCAGCTACGACTTCTTCGTGTCGCGCTTCAGCGAGATGTGCCACTCGGCGCACGGCGACCCCGACGTGCGCGACAGGTCCGCGGGAAAAGTGGGAAAAAACAGCCGGAAAACAGCCGGGGAGTAACGGGGAAAAATGGTGGGGAAATGGGGAAAAGGTGGGGAAAGCAACGGGGAAAATTGTGGGGAAAGCAACAGGGAAAATGATGGGAAAATGGGAAAAATGATGGGAAATGGGGAAAATGGTGGGGAAATGGGGAAAAGGATGGGGAAAGCAACGGGGAAAATGGGGAAAAATGGGAAAAATGGTGGGGAAATGGGGAAAAGGATGGGGAAAGCAATAGGGAAAATGACTGGAAAAACAACGGGGAAAATGGTGGGGAAATGGGGAAAAGGATGGGGAAAGCAACGGGGAAAATGGTGGGGAAAGCAACAGGGAAAATGATGGGAAAATGGGAAAAATGGTGGGGAAATGGGGAAAAGGATGGGGAAAGCAACAGGGAAAATGGGGAAAAATGACTGGAAAAACAATGGGGAAAAAGACGGGGAAAATGGGGAAAAAGATCAGGAAAATGGGAAAAATGATGGGAAAATGGGGAAAATGATGGGGAAATGGGGAAAATGATGGGAAATGGGGAAAAGGATGGGGAAAGCAACGGGGAAAATGATGGGGAAAGCAACAGGGAAAATGATGGGAAAATGGGGAAAATGGTGGGGAAATGGGGAAAAGGATGGGGAAAATGGGAAAAATGACTGGAAAAACAACAGGGAAAATGATGGGAAAATGGGAAAAATGGTGGGGAAATGGGGAAAAGGGGGAAGCAACGGGGAAAATGGTGGGGAAAATTGGGAAAATGATGGGGAAATGGGGAAAAGGATGGGGAAAGCAGTGGGGAAAATGGTGGGGAAAAGGGAAAAATGACTGGAAAAACAATGGGGAAAATGGTGGTGAAATGGGGAAAATGGTGGGGAAAGCAATGGGGAAAATAATGGGGAAATGGGGAAAATGGTAGGGAAATGGGAAAAATGATGGGGAAAAGGGAAAAATGACTGGAAAAATGGGAAAAATTATGGGGAATGGGAAAATTATGAGGAAATGGCAAAAATGATGGGGAAAACAACGGGGAAAATGATGGGGAAAGCAACAGGGAAAATGATGGGGAAAGCAACAGGGAAAATGATGGAGAAATGGGAAAAATGGTGGGGAAATGGGGAAAAGGATGGGGAAAGCAACGGGGAAAATGGGGAAAAATGACTGGAAAAACAACGGGGAAAAGGACAGGGAAAATGGGGAAAAAGATCAGGAAAATGGGAAAAATGATGGGAAAATGGGAAAAATGATGGGAAAATGATGGGGAAAACAACGGGGAAAATGATGGGGAAAGCAATGGGGAAAAGGACAGGGAAACCAACAGGAAAACCAATGGGGAAAAAGACCAGAAAAATGGGGAAAAAGATCAGGAAAATGGGAAAAATGATGGGGAAAGCAGTGGGGAAAATGATGGGGAAAATGGGAAAAATGGAGGGGAAATGGGGAAAAGGATGGGGAAAGCAACGGGGAAAATGGTGGGGAAATGGGGAAAATGGTGGGGAAATGGGAAAAATGATGGGGAAAGCAACAGGGAAAAAGACGGGGAAAAGGGAAAAATGACTGGAAAAACAACGGGGAAAAGGACGGGGAAAATGGGAAGAAAGACCAGGAAAATGGGAAAAATGAGGGGAAATGGGGAAATGATGGGGAAACAACAGGGAAAAGGATGGGGAAAAGGGAAAAATGAGTGGAAAAACAACGGGGAAAATGATGGGGAAATAGGGAAAATGATGGGGAAACCAATGGGGCAAATGACGGGGAAAGCAACGGGGAAAAGGACAGGGAAAATGGGAAAAATTATGGGGAAAACAACGGGGAAAATGATGGGGAAAGCAACAGGGAAAAGGACGGGGAAAATGGGAAAAAAGATCAGGAAAATGGGAAAAATGATGGAAAAAATAAAAGGGGAAAGGATCCAGGAGATTGGGGGAAAAAACCCAGAAAAACAACCAGAAAAATGGGAAAAACAATGGGGGAAGTGGGAAAAATGAGGGGAAAAACAACAGGGAAAAGGACGGGGAAAATGGGAAAAACAACAGGGAAAATGGGAAAAATGACTGGAAAAACAATGGGGAAAAGGATGGGGAAAATGGGAAAAAAAGATCAGGAAAATGGGAAAAATGATGGGAAAAAAAATGGGGAAAGGATCCAGGAGATTGGGGAAAAAAAAACCAGAAAAACAACCAGAAAAATGGGAAAAATTATGGGGAAAATGGGAAAAAAGATCAGAAAAATGGGAAAAACAACTGGAAAAACAAGGACGGGGAAAATGGGGAAACCAACAGGAAAACCAATGGGGAAAAAGACCAGAAAAATGGCAAAAAAGATCAGGAAAATGGGAAAAATGATGGGGAAATGGGAAAAATGATGGGGAAAACAACGGGGAAAAGGACAGGGAAAACAATGGGGAAAAGGACGGGGAAAATGGGGAAAACTATGGGAAAATCAACAGGGAAAAGGACGGCGGAAATAGGGAAAACAACGGGGAAAACAATGGGGAAAAAGACCGGGGAAAATGGGAAAAAATATCAGGAAAATGGGAAAAATGATGGGAAAACAATGGGGAAAAGGATGGGGAAAATGGGGAAAACAAGAGGAAAACCAATGGGGAAAAAGACCAGAAAAATGGGGAAAAAGATCAGGAAAATGAGAAAAATGATGGGAAAATGGGGAAAAGGATGGGAAAATGGGGAAAAGGATGGGGAAAACAACAGGGAAAAGGATGGGGGAAAATATCGGGGAAAAGGACGGGGAAAATGGGAAAAAATATCAGGAAAATGGGAAAAATTATGGGAAAACAATGGGGAAAAAGACCAGGAAAATGGGAAAAACGATGGGAAAATCAACAGGGAAAAAGGACGGGGAAAATGGGAAAAACAACAGGAAAACCAATAGGGGAAAAGACCAGAAAAATGGGAAAAAAGGACAGGAAAATGGGAAAAAGGATGGGAAAATGGGGAAAAGGATGGGGAAAACAATGGGGAAAAAGACGGGGAAAACAATAGGGAAAAGGACGGGGAAAATGGGAAAAAAAACTACCAGAAAAATGGGAAAAACAACTGGAAAAACAATGGGGAAAAGGACGGGGAAAATGGGGAAAACAGCAGGAAAACCAATAGGGGAAAAGACCAGAAAAATGGGAAAAAGGACAGGAAAATGGGAAAAAGGATGGGGAAAACAACGGGGAAATGGACGGGGAGAACAACGGGGAAAAGGATGGGGAAAATGGGAAAAAAACCTACCAGAAAAATGGGGAAAACAACTGGGAAAATGAGGAAAACATGCGGGAAAATGGGAAAAACAATGGGGAAAAGGACAGGGAAAATGGGGTTAAAAAAAAAAAAGAGGAAAAAGTACCAGAAGAATGGGGAAAACATGCAGGAAAATGGGGAAAATGACTGGAAAAACAACGGGGAAAATGGGAAAAATGATGAGGAAAATGGGGAAAAGGATGGGAAAACCACAGGGAAAAGGACAGGAAAAAACCAGGGAAAATATCTGGGAAAATGACCAGGAAAATGGGAAAAGAAACCAGAAAAACAACTGGAAAAATGGGGAAAATGTGGAAAAATGGGGGAAACAGACTGGGATCAGGAAGGGATTTGGGATCAGGAAGGGATTTGGGATCTGGAAAAGAATTTGGGATCAGGGAGAAGAATTTGGAAGCAGGGAAGAATTTGGAAGCAGGAAAAGATCGTGGGACTGGGAAAAGAATTTGGGATCAGAAAATATTTTGGGATCAGGAAGGGATTTGGGCTTGGGAAAGGATTTTGGGGTCAGGAGGGGATTTGGGATTGGGAAGGGATTTTGGGATCAGGAAAGAATTTCAGATTCACGAAAGAATTTGGGATCAGGAAGGGATTTGGGATTGGAAAAAGATTTCGGTGTCAGGCGGGGATTTGAGATCAAGAAGGGATTTGGGATCAGGAAAAGAATTTGGGATCTGGAAGGGATTTGGGATCAGGGAAAAATTTGGGATTGGGAAAAGAATTTGGGGTCAGGAAGGGATTTGGGATTGGGAAAAGATTTTGGGGTCAGGAGGGGATTTGGGATTGGGAAAAATTTGGGATCAGGAAAAGATTTTCGGATCAAGGAAAAATTTGGAATCGGGAAAAGACTTTGGGATGAGGAAGGGATTTGGGATGAGGAAAGGATTTTGGGGTCAGGAAGGGATTTGGGATCAGAAAAGTTTTGGGGATCAGGAAGGGATTTAAGATTGGGAAAAGGTTTTGGGATCAGGAAAATTTTGGGATTGGGAGAAGATTTTGGGATCGGGAAAAGACTTTGGGTGAGGAAGGGATTTGGGATTGGAAAAAGATTTTGGGGTCAGGCGGGGCTTTGAGATCAAGAAAGGATTTGGGATCGGAAAAAATTTTGGGATTGGGAAGGGATTTTGGGATCAGGAGGGGATTTGGGATGAGGAAAAGACTTTGGGATCAGGAAGGGATTTGGGATCGGGAAAGGATTTTGGGATTGGGAAAAGATTTTGGGACCAGGGAGGGATTTGGGATCGGGAAAAGAATTTGTGATTGGGGAAAGATTTTGGGACTTTGGAGGGATTTGGGATCGGGAAAAGAATTTGTGATTGGGGAAAGATTTTGGGACTTTGGAGGGATTTGGGATCGGGAAAAGAATTTGTGATCAGGAAAATTTTGGGATTGGGAAAATATTTTGGGATCTGGAAGGGATTTGGAATCAGGAAAAGAATTTGGGGTCAGGAAGGGATTTGGGATCGGGAAAGGATTTTGGGACCAGGAAGGGATTTAGGATTGGGAAAAGATTTTGGGATGAGGAAGGGATTTGGGATTGGGGAAAGATTTTGGGATCAGGAGGGATTTGGGATCAGGAAAAGATTTTGGGATCAGGAAGAGATTTGGGATTGGGGAAAGATTTTGGGATCAGGAGGGATTTGGAATCAGGAAGAGATTTGGGATCGGGAAAAGACTTTGGGCTCAGGAGGGGCTTTGGGATCAGGAGGGATTTGGGATCAGGAAAAGATTTTGGGATCAGGAAAAGATTTTGGGATCAGGAAGAGATTCGGGATCAGAAATGATTTTGGGCTCAGGAGGGGCTTTGGGATGAGGAAGGGATTTGGGATTGGGGAAAGATTTTGGGATGAGGAAGGGATTTGGGATTGGGGAAAGATTTTGGGATAACGAGGAGATTTGGGATCGGGAAATGATTTTGGGCTCAGGAAGGGATTTGGGATCAGGAAGGGATTTGGGATCAGGAGGGGATTTGGGATTGGGAAGGGATTTGGGATCGGGAAATGATTTTGGGCTCAGGAAGGGATTTGGGATCAGGAAGGGATTTGGGATCAGGAAGGGATTTGGGATCGGGTAATGATTTTGGGCTCAGGAGGGGCTTTGGGATAAGGAAGGGATTTGGGATCAGGAAGGGATTTGGGATCGGGAAAGGATTTGGGATCGGGAAAGGATTTTGGGATCAGGAAGGGATTTGGGATCGGGAAGGGATTTGGGATCAGGAAGGGATTTGGGATCGGGAAGGGATTTGGGATCAGGAAGGGTTTTGGGATCGGGAAGGGATTTGGGATCGGGTAATGATTTTGGGCTCAGGAGGGGCTTTGGGATCAGGAAGGGATTTGGGATCAGGAAGGGATTTGAGATCAGGAGGGGATTTGGGATCAGGAAGGAATTTGGGATCAGGAAGGGATTTGGGATCAGGAGGGGATTTGGGATCAGGAAGGGATTTGAGATCAGGAGGGGATTTGGGATCAGGAAGGAATTTGGGATCAGGAAGGGATTTGGGATCAGGAAGGGATTTGTGATCAGGAAGGGATTTGGGATCAGGAGGGGCTTTGTTCGGACCCGCGGGCGTTCCCCGGCAGGATCCGCATGTCCGGGATCAAGGGGCTGCAGGGCGTGGTGCGCAAGACGGTGAACGACGAGCTGCAGGCCAACATTTGGGATCCGCAGCACATGGACAAGATCGTGCCCTCCCTCCTCTTCAACCTCCAGCAGGCCGAAAACCAGGAGAGGTGCCACTTCCCGCATCCCGCCCTTGTTATCCCCGCCCTTGTTATCCCCGTTATCATTCCCCTTATCATTCCCGTTATCATTCCCCTTATCATTCCCCTTATAATTCCCCTTATCGTTCCCCTTATTATTCCCCTTATAATTCCCGTTATCATTCCCCTTATCATTCCCGTTATCATTCCCGTTATCATTCCCCTTATCATTCCCGTTATCATTCCCGTTATCATTCCCCTTATCATTCCCCTTATCATTCCCCTTATCATTCCCCTTATCATTCCTCTTATCATTCCCGTTATCATTCCCCTTATCATTCCCCTTATAATTCCCGTTATCATTCCCATTATCATTCCCGTTATCATTCCCCTTATCTTTCCCGTTATCATTCCCGTTATCATTCCCCTTATCATTCCCCTTATCATTCCCCTTATCATTCCCGTTATCATTCCCGTTATCATTCCCGTTATCATTCCCGTTATCATTCCCGTTATCATTCCCCTTATCATTCCCCTTATCATTCCTCTTATCATTCCAGTTATCATTCCCGTTATCATTCCCCTTATCATTCCCCTTATCATTCCCGTTATTATTCCTGTTATTATTCCTGTTATTATTCCCATTATTCCCGTTATTATTCCCATTATTATTCCCATTATTCCAGTTATTATTCCCATTATTATTCCTTTTATTATTCCCATTATTCCAGTTATTATTCACATTATTATTCCTGTTATTATTCCCATTATTCTCATTATTATTCCCATTATTATTCCCATTATTCCAGTTATTATTCCCATTATTAATCCTTTTACTATTCCCATTATTCCAGTTATTATCCCCATTATTATTCCTGTTATTCCCATTATTGTTCCTGTTATTATTCCCGTTATTATTCCCATTATTATTCCCATTATTATTCCCGTTATTCCATTATTATTCTCGTTATTATTCCCGTTATTATTCCTGTTATTCCCATTATTATTCCCAATATTATTCCCATTATTCCAGTTATTATTCCCATTATTATTCCCATTATTATTTCTGTTAAACCCATTGTTATTCCCATTGTTATTCCCATTATTATTCCCATTATTATTCCCATTATTCTTCCCAATATTATTCCTGTTATTCCCACTATTACTCCCATTAGTATTCCCATTATTACTCCTGTTATTATTCCCATTATTCCATTATTATTCCCACCATTATTTCTGTTATTATTCCCGTTATTCCTGGCATTATTCCTGGCATTATTCCCGTTATTCCCTTCATTATTCCCATTATTATTCACGTCATTATTCCCATTGTTATTCCCAATATTTTTCCCGTTATTCCCATTATTATTCCCATTTTTATTCCCGTTATTGTTCCCGTTATTATTCCCATTATTATTCCCGTTATTATTCTAGTTATTCCCATTATTATTCCCATTATTATTCCTGTTATTATTCTCGTTATTAATATTATTATTCTCGTTATTATTCCCGCCATTATTCCCATTATTATTCCTTTATTTTATTATTCTCATTATTATTATTTTCATTATTTTAATATTCTCATTATTATTTCTGGCGGCGGCCGAGCGCTGTTAATGAATGAATAACGATTGTCTGTGTTATTAATGACTGCCGTTAATGAATGTATTAATGAATGGATGTACTAATGAATGAATGTATTAATTAATTAATTGATTAATGAATTTGGCCGCAGCCGCTGGGCGGAGGAGCCGCGGGAGGGCCCCGGGGCGGCGGCCGAGCGCTGTTCATGAATGAATGAACAATTACCTGGGTTATTAATGACTGCCGCTAATGATTGAATGAATGAATGAATGTATTAATGAATGTATTAATTAATTAACTGATTAATGAATTTGGCCGCAGCCGCTGGGCGGAGGAGCCGCGGGAGGGCCCCGGGGCGGCGGCCGAGCGCTGTTAATGAATGAATGAACAATTACCTGTGTTATTAATGACTGCCGTTAATGAATGGATGAATGGATGAATGGATGTATTAATTGATTAATTAATTAATTGATTAATGAATTTGGCCGCAGCCGCTGGGCGGAGGAGCCGCGGGAGGGCCCCGGGGCGGCGGCCGAGCGCTGTTCATGAATGAATGAACAATTACCTGTGTTATTAATGACTGCCGTTAATGAATGGATGAATGGATGAATGGATGTATTAATTGATTAATTAATTGATTAATTAATTTGGCCGCAGCCGCTGGGCGGAGGAGCCGCGGGAGGGCCCCGGGGCGGCGGCCGAGCGCTGTTAATGAATGAATGAACAATTACCTGTGTTATTAATGACTGCCGCTAATGATTGAATGAATGAATGAATGTATTAATGAATGTATTAATTAATTAACTGATTAATGAATTTGGCCGCAGCCGCTGGGCGGAGGAGCCGCGGGAGGGCCCCGGGGCGGCGGCCGAGCGCTGTTAATGAATGAATGAACAATTACCTGTGTTATTAATGACTGCCGCTAATGATTGAATGAATGAATGAATGTATTAATGAATGTATTAATTAATTAATTGATTAATGAATTTGGCCGCAGCCGCTGGGCGGAGGAGCCGCGGGAGGGCCCCGGGGCGGCGGCCGAGCGCTGCCTGCGGGAGCTGCTGGGCCGCGCCGCCTTCGGCAGCATCAAGAACGCCGTGAGGCCCCTGCTCGTGTCAGTGCCCGCGGAAACGGGGCAGAAACCGGCGGAAACGGGAAACACGGGGGAAACGGGGAAAAATGGGGGAAATGGGGGAAAATGGGGGGAAATGGGGGAAAACGGGGGGAAATGGGGGAAAACGGGGGAAAATGGGGGAAATGGGGGAAAAACAGAGAAAAACGGGGGAAAACAGAGAAAAACGGGTCAAAAATGGGG
>NC_071532.1:112438030-112456610 GCF_026979565.1 Vidua chalybeata | reverse complement strand
TTGGAATTCCTGGGAAAAATTCCTGGAAAAAATTGGAATTCCTGGGAAAAATTCCCACCAAAAAAAATTTGAATTTCCCGGGAAAAATTCCTGGGGAAAATTCCTGAAAAAAATTGGAATTCTCGGGAAAAATTATCGGGAAAAAAAATTGGAATTTCAGGGAAAATTTCCCGGGGAAAATTCCCGGGAAAAATTCCTGGGGAAAATTCCTGAAAAAAAATTTGGAATTTCTGGGAAAAATTCCCACCAAAAAAATTCGATTGCCGAAGAAAAATTCCCAGGAAAAATTCCTGGGGAAAATTCCTGGAAAAATAATTGGAATTCCCCGGGAGAAATTCCTGGGAAAAATTCCAGAAAAATATTGGAATTTCCTGGGAAAAACTCCTGGAAAAAAGTCCTGAAAAAAATTGGAATTCCTGGGAAAAATTCCTGGGAAAAATTCCAGAAAAAAAATTGGAATTCCCAGGAAAAATTCCCACCAAAAAAACTGAAATTCCTGGGAAAAATTCCTGAAAAAATTTTGGAATTCCAGGGAAAATTTCCGGGGAATTTTTCCCGCTCAGAGTTTGGAATTCCAGGGAAAATTTCCCGGGAATTTTTCCTGCTCAGAGTTTGGAATTCCAGGGAAAATTTCCCACCAAAAAATTGGAATTCCTGGGAAAAAGTCCTGGAAAAAAATTGGAATTCCAGGGAAAATTTCCCGGGAATTTTTCCTGCTCAGAGTTTGGAATTCCAGGGAAAAAATTCCTGCAAAAAACTTGGAATTTTTGGGAAAATTTCCCGGGAAAAATTGTTGAAAAAAATTTGGAATTCCAGGGAAAATTTCCTGGGAATTTTTCCCGCTCAGAGTTTGGAATTCCAGGGAAAAATTCCCACAAAAAAGTTGGAATTCCCGGGAAAAAATCCCGAAAAAAATTGGAATTTCAGGGAAAAATTCCAGGGAAAAATTCTTGGAAAAAATTTGGAATTCCAGGGAAAATTTCCTGGGAATTTTTCCCGCTCAGAGTTTGGAATTCCCGGGAAAATTTCCCACCAAAAAATTGGAATTCCTGGGAAAAAGTCCTGGAAAAAAATTGGAATTCCAGGGAAAATTTCCCGGGAATTTTCCTGCTCAGAGTTTGGAATTCCAGGGAAAATTTCCCGGGAATTTTTCCTGCTCAGAGTTTGGAATTCCTGGGAAAAATTCCTGCAAAAAACTTGGAATTTTTGGGAAAATTTCCCGGGAAAAATTCCTGAAAAAAAATTTGGAATTCCAGGGAAAATTTCCTGGGAATTTTTCCAGCTCAGAGTTCGGAATTCCAGGGAAATTTTCCCGGGAATTTTCCCGCTCAGAGTTTGGAATTCCCGGGAATCGCCGGCTCCGGGGGCAGCTCCCGCAGCCACTCCAGGAGGATCCCGTTCACCTCGGCCGGCCTGGGGAGAGAGAGAATTCCCGGAATTCCGGGAATTTTGGGGATTTGGGATCGGAATTCCCGGAATTCCCAGGATTTTGGGAATTCCAAGAATTTGGGATCGTAATTCCCCAGAATTCCTGGGAATTTTGGGAATTCGGGATTAGAATTCCAGGAATTCTGGGAATTTGGGATTAAAATCCCCGGAATTTGGGATCGGAATTTCCAGGAATTCCCGGAATTTGGGAATTTGGGATTGGAATTCTGGGAATTTGGGATCGGAATTCCAGGAATTCCCGGGATTTTGGGAATTCTGGGGATTTGAGTTCGGAATTCCCGGAAATTCTGGGAATTTGGGATCGGAATTCCTGGGAATTCTGGAAATTTGGGATCTGAATTCCCGAGCATTCCCAGAATTTTGGGAATTTTGGGATCGGAATTCCCAGAAATTCCGGGAATTTGGGATTAAAATTCTCAGATTTTGGGATTGGAAGTCCTGGAAATTTTGGGAATTCGGGATCGGAATTCCTGGGAATTCTGGAAATTTGGGATCCGAATTCCTGGGATTCCCAGAATTCTGGGGATTTGGGATCGGAATTCCCAGAAATTCTGGGAATTTGGGATTAAAATCCCCAGAATTTGGGATTGGAATTCCTGGGAATTTTGGGAATTTGGGCTCAGAATTCCCGAGAATTCCCAGAATTTTTGGAATTTTAGGAGTTTTGGATCCAGAATTCCCAGAAATTCCGGGAATTTGGGATTAAAATCCCCGGAATTTGGGATTGGAATTCCCGGAAATTTGGGGAATTTGGGATCGGAATTCCTGGGAATTCTGGAAATTTGGGATCCGAATTCCCGAGCATTCCCAGAATTTTGGGAATTTTGGGATCGGAATTCCCAGAAATTCCGGGAATTTGGGATTAAAATTCTCAGATTTTGGGATTGGAAGTCCTGGAAATTTTGGGAATTCGGGATTGGAATTCCTGGGAATTTTGGGAATTTGGGATCCGAGTTCCTGGGATTCCCAGAATTCTGGGAATTTGGGATCAGAATTCCCAGAAATTCTGGGAATTTGGGATTAAAATCCTCGGAATTTGGGGTTGGAATTCCCAGAATTCCCAGGATTTTGGGGAATTCGGGTTCAGAATTCCCAGGAATTCTGGGAATATGGGACTAAAATGCCCGGAATTTGGGATCAGAATTCCCGGGAATTTTGGGAATTTGGGCTCAGAATTCCCGAGAATTCCCAGAATTTTTGGAATTTTAGGAATTTTGGATCCAGAATTCCCAGGAATTTGGGATCGAAATTCCCAGAAATTCTGAAAATTTGGGATTGGAATTCCCGGAAATTCCGTGAATTTGGGATTAAAATCCCCGGAATTTGGGGTCGGAATTCCCGGGAATTTCTGGAAATTCCAAGAATTTGGGATTGGAATTTCCCAGAATTCCCGGGAATTTTGGGAATTCGAGGTTCTGAATTCCTGGGAATTCTGGGAATTCTGGATCAGAATTCCTGGGAATTTTCTGAATTTTAGGAATTTTGGACCCAGAATTCCCAGAAATTTCGGGAATTTGGAATTAAAATCCCCCAAATTTGAGATCGGAATTCCCGGAAATTTTGGGAATTTGGGATCGGAATTCCTGGGAATTCTGGAAATTTGGGATCCGAATTCTCGAGAATTCCCAGAATTTTGGGAATTTGGGATCGGAATTCCCAGAAATTCCGGGAATTTGGGATTAAAATTCTCAGATTTTGGGTTCGGAATTCCTGGAAATTTTGGGAATTCGGGATCGGAATTCCTGGGAATTCCGGAAATTTGGGATCCGAATTCCTGGGATTCCCAGAATTCTGGGAATTTGAGATCGGAATTCCCAGAAATTCTGGGAATTTGGGATTAAAATCCCCAGAATTTGGGTTTGGAATTCCCGGGAATTTTGGGAATTTGGACTCAGTTTTCCCAAGAATTCCCAGAATTTTTGGAATTTTAGGAATTTTGGATCCGGAATTCCCAGAAATTCCAGGAATTTGGGATTAAAATCCCCAGAATTTGGGATTGGAATTCCCAGAATTCCCAGGAATTGGGGATCAGAATTCTGGGATTTGGGAATTCACGGGAATTTTTGGGATCAGGAATTGTGGGATTTGGGAATTCTGGGATTTCAGGATTCTGGGATTTGGGAATTCTGGGAATTTGGGGATTTGGGAATTCTGGGATTTGGGAATTCCGGGATTGGGAATTACAGGAATCTTTGGGATTTGGGAATCTTTGGGATTAGGAACTCCGGGCTTTGGGAATTCTGGGACTCTTTGGGATTTGGGAATCTTTGGGATTTGGGAATTCTGGGATTTAGGAATTCCGGGATTGGGGAATTCTGGGATTTGGGGATTCCAGGAATTCCGGGATTTGGGAGTTCTGGGATTTGGGAATTCCCAGAATCTTTGGGATTTGGGAACTCCGGGATTTGGGAATCTTTGGGATTTGGGAATTCCGGGATTCTGGGAATTCCGGGAATCTTTGGGATTTGGGAACTCCGGGATTTGGAAATTCTGGGATTGGGAATTCTGGGATTTGGGAATTTTGGGATTTGGGAATTCTGGGATTGGGAATTCCAGGGTTGGGAATTCCAGGATTTGGGAATTCTGGGAATCTTTGGGATTTGGGAATATTTGGGATTGGGAATTTCAGGATTTGGGAATTTCAGGAATATTAGGGATTTGGGAATTCCGGGATTTGGGATTCTTTGGGATTTGGGAATCTTGGGGATTTGGGAATTCTTGGATTTGTGAATTCCAGGATTTGGGAATTCCGGGAATCTTTGGGATTTGGGAATTCTGGGATTTGGGAATTCTGGGATTTGGGAATTCTGGGAATCTTTGGGATTTGGGAATTCTGGGATTTGGGAATTCTGGGATTTGGGAATTCTGGGAATCTTTGGGATTTGGGAATTCTGGGATTTGGGAATTCTGGGACGTTTTGGGATTTGGGAATTCCGGGGTTGGGAATTCTGGGATTTGGGAATCTTTGGGCATTCCGGGATTTGGGAATTCCAGGAATTCCGGGATTGGGAATCCCCCACCTCTCCAGCTGTGTCCAGTGGCCGCAGTCCTGGAGGTGGCGCCGCTGCAGCTTCGGGATCTGCCCAGAATTCCCGGATTTTTCCCAGATCTTCCCCGTTTTTTTTCCCATTTTCCCCCCAGATTTTCCCCGAATTTTTCCCAGATTTTTCTCACATTTTCCCACTTTTTCCCCAGATATTTCCCGTTTTTTTCCCCATATTTCCCCTGTATATTCCCCATTTTTCCCCATTTTTCCCCGTATTTTCCCCATATTTCCCCCCTTTTTTCCCCGTATTTTCCCCCATATTTTCCCCATTTTTTCTCCACATTTTTCCCACATTTTCCCCATTTTCCCCGTTTTTTCCCTGTATTTCCCCATTTTTCCCTGTGTTTTCCCCTTATTTTCCCCAGTTTTTCCCCATTTTCCCCCCATATTTTCCCCATTTTCCCCCATTTTTTCCCCGTTTTTCTCCCACATTTTCCCCATTTCTCCCCAATTTTTCCCTGTATTTCCCCCATATTTTCCCCTTATTTTCCCCGTATTTTTCCCATATTTTCCCCATTTTTTCCCCATTTCCCCCCCGTATTTTTCCCATTTCCCCCCACATTTTTTGCCCTTATTTTCCCCATTTTTTCCCCTTTATTTCCCCCCTATTTCCCCCCATTTTTTCCCTTTGTTTTGCCCATTTTTCCCCATATTTTCCCCATTTTTCCCCCGTATTTCCCCCCCATATTTTCCCCATATTTTCCCCATTTCCCCCCCGTATTTTCCCCATTTTTTCTCTGTATTTTTCCCATCTTTTCCTCATTTCCCCCCCTTATTTTTCCCATTTTTCCCTGTATTTTTCCTGTATTTTCCCCATTTCCCCCCCTATTTTCCCCAACTTATTCCCATTTTTCCATATTTTTCCCATATTTCTCCCGTTTTTCCCCGTATTTTCCCCATTTTTCCCAATTTTCCATGTTTTTCCACATTTCCCCCCCTGTTTTTCCCACATTTTCCCCATTTTCCCCCACATTTTCCCCTTTTCCCCCTTTTTTCCCTGTATTTTCCCTTATTTTCCCCATATTTTCCCCATTTTGTTCCCATTTTCCCCCATATTTTCCCTGTACTTCCCCATTTTTTCTCCATTTTTCCCCATATTTTCTCCCTCTTTTCCGTATTTTCCCCCTATTTTCCCCGTTTTTTCCCCATTTTGCCCCATTTCCCCCCATTTTTTCCCGTATTCTCCCCATTTTTCCCCCATGTTTTCACCATTTTATTCCCCTTGTTTCCCATATTTCCCCCATTTTCCCCATTTTTTCCCGATTTTCCCCATATTTACCCCATTTTTCCCCGTATTTTCCCCGTATTTTTCCCTATTTATTTTCCCATATTTTTCCCATTTTCCCCATATCTTCCCCATTTTTTCCCATATTTTTCCCCATTTCCCCCCGTATTTTTTCCCTTATTTTCCCCATTTTCCCCCCGTATTTTCCCCAATTTTTCCCGATTTTCCCCATATCTTCCCCATTTTTCCCATTTTTCCCCATATTTTTCCCCGTTTTTTCCCCATTTTCCCCCATATTTCCCCCCATTTTCCCCGTATTTTCCCCATTTTTTCCCCGTATTTTTTCCCTTATTTTCCCCATTTTCCCCGTATTTTCCCCATTTTCCCCGTATTTTCCCCATTTTCCCCGTATTTTCTCCCTTATTTTCCCCCGTATTTTTCCCCCGTATTTTCCCCAATTTTTTCCCCATTTCTCCCCTGTATTTTCCACAATTTTTCCCCATTTTCCCCCATATATTCCCCACATTTTCCCCATTTTTTCTTCATTTTTGCCCCGTATTTTCCCCATTTTTTCCCCGTATTTTCCCCATTTTTGCCCCGTATTTTCCCCCCATTTTCCCCCTGTATTTTCCCCATATTTTCCCATTTTCCCCCCATATTTCCCCCGTATTTTCCCCATTTTTTCCCCATATTTTCCCCGTTTCTCCCCATTTTCCCCCGTATCCTTCCATTTTTTCCCCGTATTTTCCCCATATTTTTCCCCATTTTCCCCCAGTATTTTTCCCAATTTTTTCCCCATTTTCCCCATATTTTCCCCCAATTTTTTCCGCATTTCCCCCCATATTTTCCCTATTTTCCCCCATATTTTCCCCGATTTTTTCTGTTTTTTCCCCGATTTTTTCCCCATATTTCCCCATTTTCCCCCATATTTCCCCCATATCCCCCCCACATTTTCCCGTATTTTCCCAATTTTCCCCCATTTTCCCCATATTTTCCCCATTTTTCCCCATATTTTCCCCATTTTCCCCCATATTTCCCCCATTTTTCCCCATATTTCCCCCATATTTCCCCCATATTTCCCCCATTTTTTCCCCATATTTCCCCCATTTTTTCCCCATATTTCCCCCATATTTCCCCATTTTTTTCCCCATATTTCCCCCATATTTCCCCATTTTCCCCATATTTCCCCCATTTCCCCCCCATTTTTTCCCCAAATTTTCCCAATTTTTCCCCATTTTTTCCCCATTTTTCCCCATATTTTCCCCATTTCCCCCCATATTTCCCCATTTTTCCCCATTTTCCCCATATTTCCCCCTTTTTCCCCCCATTTTTTCCCCATATTTTCCCCATTTTTTCCCCATATTTCCCCCATATTTTCCCCGTTTTCCCCCATATTTTCCCCATTTTCCCCCATATTTCCCCCATTTTTTTCCCCATATTTCCCCCATTTTTTCCCCATATTTCCCCCATATTTCCCCATTTTCCCCATATTTCCCCCATTTCCCCCCCATTTTTTCCCCATATTTTCCCAATTTTTCCCCATTTTTCCCCATATTTTCCCCATTTCCCCCCATATTTCCCCCATTTTTCCCCATATTTCCACCATTTTTTCCCCATATTTCCCCCTTTTTCCCCCCATTTTTTCCCCATATTTTCCCCATTTTTCCCCGTTTTTCCCCCCGTATTTTCCCCCCATTTTTCCCCACTTTTCCCATTTTTCCCGTTTTTTTCCCGGTGTTTTCCCCCCTCACCCATCTCTCCATGCCGCTGCTGAGGTGGGGCCGCAGCACCGGATCCTTCCCGGCCGTCACCAGCAGCGCCGGGATCGGGATCTGCCCGGCGGCAACGGCGGAATGGGGGATCCAGCCGGGATCCGGCCGGGATCCACTCGGGATTTGGGGGATCGGGGGGGGGGGGGGGGTTTGGGGGGATCCCCAGGGGATTTGGGGGATCTGGAGGGGATCCAGAGGGACCGAGTGGGATTTGGGGGATCCACTGGGATCGGGATTGGGATCAGGATTGGGATCGGGATTGGGATCAGGATCACGATGGGGATTGGGACTGGGACTGGGATCAGGATCGGGATCAGGATTGGGATCGGGATTGGGATCAGAATCACAATGGGGATTGGGACTGGGACTGGGATCAGGATCGGGATCAGGATTGGGATCAGGATTGGGATCAGAATCACGATGGGGATTGGGACTGGGACTGGGATCAGGATCGGGATCAGGATTGGGATCGGGACTGGGATCAGGATCACAATGGGGATTGGGACTGGGACTGGGATCAGGATCAGGATTGGGATCAGGATTGGGATCAGGATCACAATGGGGATTGGGATTGGGACTGGGATCAGGATCGGGATCAGGATTGGGATCAGGATTGGGATCAGGATCACGATGGGGATTGGGACTGGGACTGGGATCAGGATCGGGATCAGGATCTCTCTGAGAGCCCTTTGGGATCGGGTCAGGATCTCTTTGGGACCTGTTTGGAATTGGTTCAGGATTTCCCTGGGATCTCTCTGTGATATCTCTGGGATCTCTTTGGGATCGTGTCAGGATCCCTTTGGGATCTCCTTGGAATCGGTTCAGGATCTCTCTGGGCTCTCTCAGGGATCTCTCAGTGATCTCTTTGGAATTTGTTCAGGATTTCTCCGGGCTCTCTCTGGGATCTCTCAGGGATATTTCCGGGGTGGGTTTGGGATCTCTCTGGGCTCTCTCTGGGATCTCTCTGGGATCTCTTTGGGGCCAGTTCGGGATTTCCCCGGGCTCTCTCTGGGATCTCTCTGGGATCTCTTCGGGGCCAGTTCAGGATTTCTCCAGGATCTCTCTGGGATCTCTCAGGGATATTTCCGGGGTGGGTTTGGGATCTCTCTGGGCTCTCTCTGGGCTCTCTCTGGGCTCTCTCTGGGATCTCTCCGGGATCTCTCAGGGATCTCTTTGGGGCCAGTTCGGGATTTCTCCGGGCTCTCTCTGGGCTCTCTCTGGGCTCTCTCTGGGATCTCTCAGGGATCTCTCAGGGATCTCTCTGGGATCTCTCCGGGATATCTCCGGGCTCTCTCTGGGCTCTCTCTGGGCTCTCTCCGGGATCTCTCCGGGGTGGGTTTGGGATCTCCCGGGGATCCCTGTGGCCGCTCACCGTCCTGCCCCGGGCGCGCAGGGCCCAGCTCCAGTTCTCCCTCACGTTCCGGTACCAGTTCAGGGGGCCCCTGGGACGGGGGGGGAAAAAAAAAAAAACCCGGAACGTTCCGGCGGCGATCCTGCGGTGGGGGGGATGGGGAGGATCCCGGGGCGGGATCGAGTGGATCCCGGGATCTCACCTGAAGCCGGACTTGCGGAACTGCTGGATGTAATACTGCAGCTGGGCCGGGGGCAGCAGGCGGCTGCCGGGCGGATCCTCCGGGAATCCCACCAGGAGCCCCCCTGCGGAAAAGAGGGATCCGCTCGGGATCGGCCGCCGGATCCACCCCACCCCACCCCAACCTCGGGATCGGCCCCCAGATCCGGCGGGATCGAGCCCAGATCCGGCGGGATTCCACGACTCCCTCGGGGCGTCACTCGTGGCATTCCCCCAGATCCCTCGGGATCTCCCCCAGATCCCTCAGGATCCCCCCAAGATCCCTCGGGACTTCTCTCTTGGCATTCCCCAAATCCTGAGGGATCCCTCCTCTAGATCCCCTCTCAGCATTCAAAAAATCCCTTGGGATCTCCCCCAGATCCCTCAGGATCCCCCCTCAGCATTCCCTGAAATCCCTCGGGATCCCCCTCTCGATCCCTTGGGATCCTCCCGCTGAGCTGCAATCAGAAAATCCTCGGGATCCCCCAAATCCCACCGGATCCCTCATTCCCAGAGGATCCCTCGTTCCCGGGGCATCCTGGATCCCTCGGGATCCCCTCTCAGCATTCCCCAAATTCCCTCGGGATCTCCCCCAGATCCCTCCAGATCCCCCCTCAGCATCCCCCAAATCCCTTGGGATCTCCCCACACCTCTCGGGATCCCCCCATTGCATTCCCCAAAATCCCTCGGGATTCCCCCCAGATCCCTCGGGATCCTCCTGCTGAATTCCCTTCATAAAACCTTTGGGATCCCCCAAATCCCACCGGATCCCTCGTTCCCCATGGATCCCCCCATTCCCGGGGCATCCTGGATCCCTCGGGATCCCCTCTCAGCATTCCAAAATTCCCTCGGGATCTCCCCAAGATCCCTCCAGACCCCCCCTCAGCATCCCCCAAATCCCTTGGGACCCCCCCCCCAGATCCCTCGGGATCCCCTCTCAGCATTCCCTGAAATCTGTTGGGATTCCCGCCAGATCCCGTGGGATCCCCCCACTGAATTCTGTTCAGAAAATCTTTGGGATCCCCCAAATGCCACCGGATCCCTCATTCCCAGAGGATCCCTCGTTCCCGGGGCATCCTGGATCCCTCGGGATCCCCTCTCAGCATTCCCCAAATTCCCTCGGGATCTCCCCCAGATCCCTCCAGATCCCCTCTCAGGATCCCCAAAATCCCTCGGGATCCCCTCTCAGCATTCAAAAAATCCCTCCGGATCTCCCCAGATTCCTACAGATCCCCTCTCAGCATTCCCTGAAATCCCTCAGGATCCCCGCCAGATCCCTCGGGATCCTCCTGCTGAATTCAGTTCAGAAACTCTTCTGGATCCTCAAAATCCCACCGGATCCCCCAAATCCCACCGGATCCCTCATTTCCCGTGGATCCTCCCATTCCCGGGGCATCCTGGATCCCTCGGGATCCCCCCTCAGCATTCCCAAAATACCTCGTGATCTCCCCAGATCCCTTGGGACCCCCCCCCATAGAATTCCCGTCAGAAACTGTTTGGGATCTCCCAAAATCCCAGGGGAATCCCCAAATCCCACTGATCCCCTAAACCCCAGTGGATTTAGGATCCATTCCCAGGAGATCCCCACGTTCCCAGAACTGCCCCAAATCCCAGGGGATCCCCCAGCTCCCAGAGGATCCCACATTCCCACGGGATCCCCGAAACCCCAGGGGATTTAGGATCCATTCCCAGGGGATCCCCCATGCCCAGGGGATCCCACATTCCCAAAATCCCGCAGGATCCCCCAAATCCTGTGGGATCCCACATTCCCAGGACCCCCCAAATCCCACAGGACCCTCCCCAGATCCCAGGGGATCCCCCATTCCCAGGGGACCCCCCCCACCCCACCCCCAGGGGATCCCCCGGATCCCGAGGGATCCCCGGCTCCCGGGTTCCCGACCTCTCTCGCGGACGCGGTGGAAGTCGAGGCTGAGGGGGAGCCGATCCTGCGGGATCAGGGGATCAGGGGCGGATCCGCAGGGATCCCAAATTCCCGGGGATTCCCCCACCCCGAGGGTGCATCCCGACCCCGACCCCAAGCCCGATCCCAAGCCCGATCCCGATCCCAATCCCAATGCCGACCCCGACCCAATCCTGACCCCAATGCTGATCCTGATCCCAATCCCGATCCCAATCCCGATCCCAATCCCAATCCCGATCCCGATCCCGATCCCAATCCCAATCCTGATTCTGATCCCGATCCCAATCCCAATCCTGATTCTGATCCCGATCCCGATCCTGATCCCAATCCCAATCCCAATCCCCATCCCGATCCCAATCCCGATCCCAATCCTGATCCCGATCCCAATCCCGATCCCAATCCTGATCCAAATCCCAATCCCGATCCCGATCCCAATCCTGATTCTGATCCCGATCCCAATCCCAATCCCAATCCTGATCCCAATCCCAATCCCGATCCCGATCCCAATCCTGATCCCGATCCCAATCCCGATCCCAATCCTGATCCAAATCCCAATCCTGATCCCGATCCTGATCCCAATCCTGATCCCGATCCCAATCCTGATCCCGTTCCCAATCCCGATCCCGATCCTGACCTTGATCCCAATCTTGATCCCAACCCTTATCCCAATCCCAATCCTGATCCCATTCCCAATCCCAATCCTGATCCTGATCCTGATCCTGACCTCAACCCCAACCCCATTCCCAATCCCAAACCCAATCCTGACCCCAATGCTGATCCTGATCCCAATCCCAATCGCGACCCTGACCCCGAATCTGATCTCGAATCCCGATCCCGATTTCATCCCAATCCCAAATCCCAGTCCCAATCCCAACCCCAATCCCATTCCTGACGCCAGTCCCAGTCCTGCCCCCAATCCCATTCCTGATCCCGATCCCAATCCCATCCCAATCTCATCCCAATCTCGATCCTGATCCTGATCCCGATCCCGACCCTGACCCCAATCCCAAATCCCAACCCAAGTCCATCCCAATCCTGATCCCAAATCCCAATCCCAAATCCCGATCCCGTTCCCAAATACCAAACCCATCCCGATCCCAATCCCAATCCCAACCCCAATCCCAATCCCAATACCGATCTCGATCCTGACCCCAATCCCGTTTGCAATCCCAAATCTTGACCCCAAATCCCAAATCCCAATCCCAAATCCCGATCCCAAATCCCAATCCCAACCCCAAATCCCAATCCCAACCCCAAATCCCAAATCCCAATCCCAACCCCAAATCCCAATCCCAAATCCCAATCCCAAATCCCGATCCCAAACCCCCAACCCCAATCCCAATCCCATATCCCAATCCCAAATCCTGATCCCAAATCCCAAATCCCAAATATCAAATCCCAAATCCCAATCCCAAATCCCAAATCCTAAATCCCAAATCCCAATCCCAAATCCCGATCCCAAATCCCAAATCCCAATCCCAAATCCCAATCCCAATCCCAATCCCGAATCCCAAATCCCAATCCCAAATCCCAAATCCCAATCCCAATCCCAATCCCAAATCCCAATCCCAAATCCCAATCCCAATCCCAAAGCCCAATCCCGATCCCAAATCCCTATCCCAAATCCCAACCCCAAATCCCAATGCCGATCCCAAATCCCAGATCCGGCTCCGCGCTCACGGCGGGGTCCGAGGCTCGGATCAGGATCTTCAGGGTCCTCCCGATGTCCTTCTCCAGCTCCGCCTCCGCCACGCCCTGGGACAGCCGGGAAATCCCGAAAATCAGCGGGAAAATCCCAAAAACAGCCGGGAAATCCCAATAAACAGCCGGGAAATCCCAAAAACAGCCGGGAAATCCCAAAAATCAGCGGGAAAATCCCTAAAACAGCCGGGAAATCCCGAAAATCAGCAGGAAAATCCCAAAAACAGCCGGGAAATCCCGAAAAACAGCCGGGAAATCCCAAAAATCAGCCGGGAAATCCCGAAAAACAGCGGGAAAATCCCCAAAAAGAGCGGGGAAATCCCAAAAACAGCCAGAAAATCCCAAAAATCAGCCGGGAAATCCCAAAAATCAGCCGGGAAATCCCAAAAATCAGCCGGAAAATCCCAAAAGTTTGGGATTTTGGGGATTTTTGGGATTTGGGGCTTTTGGATTTTTCGGGTTTGGGATTTTGGGGTTTGGGATTCTTGGGGTTTTGGGATTTTGGATTTTTGGGGTTTGGGATTTTGGGGATTTTCGGGATTTTTGGGGTTTGGGATTTTGGGGATTTTTGGGATTTGGGATCTCTTGGATTTGGGATTTAGGGGATTTTTAGTGATTTGGGATTTTTAGAGATTTGGGATTTGGGGGGTTTGGAATCTCTGGGATTTGGGATTTGGGGGATTTTTGGGATTTGGGGGATTTTCGGAATTTGCGATTGTTTGGGATTTGGGGTTTTGGGGGGGGTGTTGGGATTTAGGGGATTTTTGGGATCTGATCCCAAAAAACAGCCGGGAAATCCCAAAAATACCAAGGGGAAATCCCAGAAACACCGAGGGAAAATCCCAAAAAACAGCCGGGAAATCCCAAAAACAGCCGGGAAATCCCAAAAAACAGCGGGAAAATCCCAAAAATCAGCCGGGAAATCCCAAAAATCAGCCGGGAAATCCCGAAAATCAGCCGGGAAATCCCAAAAATCAGCGGGAAATCCCAAAAATCAGCCGGGAAATCCCGAAAATCAGCCGGGAAATCCCAAAAATCAGCCGGGAAATCCCAAAAACAGCCGGGAAATCCCAAAAAACAGACGGGAAATCCCAAAAATCAGCCGGGAAATCCCAAAAACAGCCGGGAAATCCCAAAAAACAGACGGGAAATCCCAAAAACAGCCGGGAAATCCCGAAAATCAGCCGGGAAATCCCAAAAACAGCCGGGAAATCCCAAAAACAGCCGGGAAATCCCAAAAATCAGCCGGGAAATCCCGAAAATCAGCGGGAAAACCCCAAAAAACAGCCGCGAAATCCCAAAAAACAGCCGGGAAATCCCAAAAATCAGCGGGAAAATCCCAAAAATCAGCCGGGAAATCCCAAAAATCAGCGGGAAATCCCAAAAATCAGCCGGGAAATGCCGAAAATCAGCGGGAAAATCCCAAAAATCAGCGGGGAAATCCCGAAAACAGCCGGGAAATCCCAAAAAAACAGCGGGAAATCCCAAAAAACAGCCGGGAAATCCCGAAAATCAGCCGGGAAATCCCAAAAATCAGCCGGGAAATCCCAAAAATCAGCGGGAAAATCCCAAAAATCAGCGGGAAAATCCCAAAAATCAGCCGGGAAATCCCAAAAACAGCCGGGAAATCCCAAAAATCAGCCGGGAAATCCCGAAAATCAGCCAGGAAATCCCAAAAAACAGCCGGGAAATCCCAAAAACAGCCGGGAAATCCCAAAAACAGCCGGGAAATCCCAAAAAACAGCCGGGAAATCCCGAAAATCAGCGGGAAAAATCCCAAAAATCAGCCGGGAAATCCCAAAAATCAGCGGGAAAATCCCAAAAATCAGCGGGAAAATCCCAAAAATCAGCCGGAAAATCCCAAAAATCAGCCGGGAAATCCCAAAAATCAGCGGGAAAATCCCAAAAACAGCCGGGAAATCCCAAAAATCAGCCGGGAAATCCCAAAAAACAGCCAGGAAATCCCAAAAAACAGCCGGGAAATCCCGAAAATCAGCCGGGAAATCCCAAAAATCAGCGGGAAATCCCAAAAAACAGCCGGGAAATCCCGAAAATCAGCCGGGAAATCCCAAAAATCAGCCGGGAAATCCCAAAAATCAGCGGGAAAATCCCAAAAATCAGCGGGAAAATCCCAAAAATCAGCCGGAAAATCCCAAAAATCAGCCGGGAAATCCCAAAAATCAGCCGGGAAATCCCGAAAATCAGCGGGAAAAATCCCAAAAATCAGCCGGGAAATCCCAAAAATCAGCGGGAAAATCCCAAAAACAGCCGGGAAATCCCAAAAATCAGCCGGGAAATCCCGAAAATCAGCGGGAAAAATCCCAAAAATCAGCCGGGAAATCCCAAAAATCAGCCGGAAAATCCCAAAAATCAGCCGGGAAATCCCAAAAATCAGCCGGGAAATCCCAAAAACAGCCGGGAAATCCCAAAAATCAGCAGGAAAATCCCAAAAAACAGCCGGGAAATCCCAAAAATCAGCGGGAAAATCCCAAAAACAGCCGGGAAATCCCAAAAATCAGCCGGGAAATCCCAAAAAACAGCCAGGAAATCCCAAAAAACAGCCGGGAAATCCCAAAAACAGCCGGGAAATCCCAAAAATCAGCCGGGAAATCCCAAAAAACAGCCAGGAAATCCCAAAAAACAGCCGGGAAATCCCAAAAACAGCCGGGAAATCCCAAAAACAGCCGGGAAATCCCAAAAATCAGCCAGGAAATCCCAAAAATCAGCGGGAAAATCCCAAAAAACAGCCGGGAAATCCCAAAAATCAGCGGGAAATCCCAAAAGTTTGGGATTTTGGGGATTTTTGGGATTTGGGGCTTTTGGATTTTTTGGGTTTGGGATTTTGGGGTTTGGGATTTGGGAGTTTTGGGATTTGGGATTTTTGGGGTTTGGGATTTGGGATTTTTGGGATTTGGGATTTTGGGGATTTTTGGGATTTGGGATCTCTTGGATTTGGGATTTAGGGGATTTTTAGAGATTTGGGATTTTTGGGGGTTGGGGATTTTGGGGATTTGGGATTTTGGGGTTTTTTTTTTGGTATTTTGGGGTTTTTTGGGATTTAGGGGACTTTTGGGATTTGGGATTTCTGGGATTTAGGGGATTTTGGGATTTGCGATTGTTTGGGATTTGGGATTTTGGGGTTTTTGGGGATTTTTGGGGGGGATTTAGGGGATTTTTGGGATCTGATCCCAAAAAACAGCGGGAAAATCCCCAAACCAGCGGGAAATCCCAAAAGTTTGGGATTTTTGGGATTTGGGATTTTGGGTATTTGTGATTTTTGGCATTTTTGGGATTTTTAGGGTTTGGGATTTGGGATTTTTGGGAATTTGAGATTTTTGGGATTTTTGGGATTTGGGATTTTTGGGGTTTGGGATCTTTTGGGGTTTTTGGGATTTTTGGGTTTTGGTGTTTGGAGTTTGGGTCTCGGGATTTGGGATTTTTTTGGGATTTGGGTGATTCTGTTGCATTTGGGATTTTTGGGAATCAGGATTTGGGATTTTCGGAATGTTTTGGGGGTTTTTGGGATTTTTTGGGGGTTTTTGAGTTTTGGGGGATTTGGGATTTTGGGGGTTTGGGATTTTTGGGATTTGGGATTTTTGGGGTTTGGGATTCAGGATTTGGGGTTTTGGGGACTCAGGATTTGGGGTTTTGGGGATATTTTGGGATTTTTGGGGGATTTTTGGGCTTTTTTTGGGATATTTCTGGGATATTTTCCTGGATGTTTTTGGGATCTTTCTGGTGTTATTTTGGGATATTTTTGGGATATTTTTGGGATATTTCTGGTGTTATTTTGGGATATTTTTGGGATATTTTCGGGTGTTATTTTGGGATATTTTTGGGATATTTTTGGGATATTTTCGGGTGTTATTTTGGGATATTTTTGGGATATTTTCGGGATATTTTCGGGTGTTATTTTGGGATATTTTTGGGATATTTTCGGGATATTTTCGGGTGTTATTTTGGGATATTTTTGGGACATTTCTGGTGTTATTTTGGGATATTTTTGGGATATTTTTGGGACATTTCTGGTGTTATTTTGGGATTTTTTGGGATATTTTTGGGATATTTTCGGGTGTTATTTTGGGGTATTTTTGGGATATTTTTGGGACATTTTTCCAAGTGTTTTCGGGATTTTTCCAGGATGTTTTTCCAGGTGTTTTCGGGTGTTTTTGGGATATTTTCGGGATTTTTCCAGGATATTTTTGGGGATACTTTGCGATATTTTTGGGACATTTTTACCCAGTGTTTATGGGATTTTTCCAGGATATTTTTTGGGATATTTTGGGACATTTTTTCCAGGATTTTTCTGGGATGTTTCCAGGATTTCCTGGGATATTTCTGGGATATTTTTGGGATTTTTCCGGCGTTATTTTGGGAATTTTCCGGGATGTTTTTCTGGGTGGTTTTGGGATATTTCTGGGATGTTTTTGGGATTTTTCCGGGATTTTCTGGGATTTTTCCAGGATATTATTGAGATATTCTTGGGATATCTCTGGGATATTTTTGGGATTTTCCGGGATATTTCCAGGATAATTTTGGGATATTTTAGGTGTTCTTTTGGGACATTTCCCCGGGATTTTCCCAGGATTTTCCGAGATTTTCCCAGGATTTTTCTGGGATATTTTTGGGACATTTTCCCGGGATTTTCCCAGGATTTTCTCAGGGTTTTCCGGGATTTCTGGGACATTTTTCCGGGATATTTTTGGGATATTTTGGGTGTTATTTTGGGATTTTTCCAGGACATTTTTGGGATGTTTCCGGGATTTTCCCAGGATTTTCCCGAGATTATCCCAGGATTTTCCCGGGATGTTTCCAGAATGTTTCCGGGATATTTTTTGGGACATTTTCCCGGGATTTTCCCGGGATTTTCTGGGATATTTTTGGGACATTTTCCCAGGTTTTTCCCGAGATTTTCCTGGGATGCTTCCGGGATTTACCCAAGATATTTTTGGGACATTTTCCCGAGATTTTCCCGGGATTTTTCCAGGATTTTCCCGGGATGTTCCCGAGATTTTCCCAGGATTTTCCCGGGATGTTCCCGGGATTTTTCCAAGTGTTTTTGGGACATTTTCCCGGGATTTTCCGGTATGGTTTTGGGACGTTTTTCCAGGACTTTCCCGGGATTTTCCTGGGATGTTTCTGGGATTTTCCCAGGATTTTCCCGGGTTTTTTCCGGGATATTTTTGGGACATTTTCCCGGGATGTTCCCTGGATTTTCCCGGGATTTTTCTGGGATATTTCTGGGACATTTTCCCGAGATTTTCCCGGGATCTTCCCAGGATTTACCCGGGATTTTCCCGGGATTTCCCAAGAAGATTCTGGGATGTTTTTGGGACATTTCCCCAGGATTTTCCGGAATTTTTCCATGATTTTCCCAGGATTTTCTGGGATTTTTCCGTGATTTTCCCGGGATTTTCCCAGGATTTTCTCAGGGTTTTCCGGGATTTCTGGGACATTTTTCCGGGATATTTTTGGGATATTTTGGGTGTTATTTTGGGATTTTTCCAGGACATTTTTGGGATGTTTCCGGGATTTTCCCAGGATTTTCCCGAGATTATCCCAGGATTTTCCCGGGATGTTTCCAGAATGTTTCCGGGATATTTTTTGGGACATTTTCCCGGGATTTTCCCGGGATTTTCTGGGATATTTTTGGGACATTTTCCCAGGTTTTTCCCGAGATTTTCCTGGGATGTTTCTGGGATTTACCCAAGATATTTTTGGGACATTTTCCCGTGATTTTCCCGGGATTTTTCCAGGATTTTCCCGGGGATATTTTTGGGACATTTCCCTGTTTTTTCCCCGTTTTTCCCTGGTTTTCCCCCATTTTTTCCCCGTTTTTCTCCATTTTTTTCCCGTTTCCCCCCGTCTTCCCCATTTTTCCCCATTTTTCCCCGTT
>NC_071532.1:112398802-112437830 GCF_026979565.1 Vidua chalybeata | reverse complement strand
CCGGTTTTCCCCGTCGTTATTCCCGTTATTTTCCCCGTCGTTATTCCCGGTTTTTCCTGTCGTTATTCCCGGTTTTTCCCGTCGTTATTCCCGTTATTTTCCCCGTCGTTATTCCCGGTTTTTTCCCGTCGTTATTCCCGGTTTTCCCGTCGTTATCCCGGTTTTCCCCGTCGTTATTCCCGGTTTTCCCCGTCGTTATCCCCGTTATTTTCCCCGTCGTTATTCCCGGTTTTCCCCGTCGTTATTCCCGGTTTTCCCCGTCGTTATTCCCGTTATTTTCCCCGTCGTTATTCCCGGTTTTCCCCGTCGTTATTCCCGGTTTTTCCCGTCGTTATTCCCGGTTTTTCCCGTCGTTATTCCCGTTATTTTCCCCGTCGTTATTCCCGGTTTTTCCCGTCGTTATTCCCGGTTTTTCCCGTCGTTATTCCTGTTATTTTCCCCGTCGTTATTCCCGGTTTTTCCCGGTCGTTATTCCCGGTTTTTCCCGTCGTTATTCCCGTTATTTTCCCCGTCGTTATTCCCGTTATTTTCCCCGTCGTTATTCCCGGTTTTCCCCGTCGTTATTCCCGGTTTTTTCCCGTCGTTATTCCCGGTTTTTCCCCGTCGTTATTCCCGGTTTTTCCCCGTCGTTATTCCCGGTTTTCCCCGTCGTTATTCCCGGTTTTTTCCCGTCGTTATTCCCGGTTTTCCCCTGTCGTTATTCCTGGTTTTTCCCGTTGTTATTCCTGTTATTTTCCCCGTCGTTATTCCCGGTTTTTCCCGTCGTTATTCCCGGTTTTCCCCGTCGTTATTCCCGGTTTTTCCCGGTCGTTATCCCGGTTTTCCCCGTCGTTATTCCCGGTTTTCCCCGTCGTTATTCCCTTTATTTTCCCCGTCGTTATCCCGGTTTTCCCCGTCGTTATTCCCGTTTTCCCCGTCGTTATTCCCGTTATTTTCCCCGTCGTTATTCCCGGTTTTCCCCGTCGTTATTCCTGTTATTTTCCCCGTCGTTATTCCCGTTTTTCCCGGTCGTTATTCCCGGTTTCCCCCGTCGTTATTCCCGGTTTTCCCCGTCGTTATTCCTGTTATTTTCCCCGTCGTTATTCCCGTTATTTTCCCTGTCGTTATTCCCGGTTTTCCCTGTCGTTATTCCCGGTTTTCCCGTTGTTATTCCCGGTTTTCCCGTCGTTATTCCCGGTTTTTCCCGTCGTTATTCCCGTTATTTTCCCCGTCTTTATTCCCGTTATTTTCCCCGTCGTTATTCCCGGTTTTCCCCGTCGTTATTCCCGGTTTTCCCCGTCGTTATTCCCGTTATTTTCCCCGTCGTTATTCCCGGTTTTCCCCGTCGTTATTCCCGGTTTTTCCCGTTGTTATTCCTGGTTTTTCCCCGTCGTTATTCCCGGTTTTCCCGGTCGTTATTCCCGTTATTTTCCCCGTCGTTATTCCCGGTTTTCCCGTTGTTATTCCCGTTATTTTCCCCGTCGTTATTCCCGTTTTTCCCCGTCGTTATTCCCGGTTTTCCCCGTCGTTATTCCTGTTATTTTCCCCGTCGTTATTCCCGGTTTTTCCCGTCGTTATTCCCGGTTTTTTCCCGGTCGTTATTCCCGTTATTTTCCCAGTCGTTATCCCGGTTTTCCCGGTCGTTATTCCCGGTTTTTCCCGGTCGTTATTCCCGTTATTTTCCCCGTCGTTATTCCCGTTTTCCCCCGTTGTTATTCCCGGTTTTCCCCCGTCGTTATTCCCGGTTTCCCCGTCGTTATTCCCGTTATTTTCCCCGTCGTTATTCCCGTTATTTTCCCGGTCGTTATTCCCGGTTTTCCCCGTCATTATTCCCGGTTTTTCCCGGTCGTTATCCCGGTTTTCCCCGTCGTTATTCCCGTTATTTTCCCCGTCGTTATTCCCAGTTTTTCCCCGTCGTTATTCCCGGTTTTCCCCGTCATTATTCCCGTTATTTTCCCCGTCGTTATTCCCGTTTTTCCCGGTCGTTATTCCCGGTTTTCCCCCGTCGTTATTCCCGTTATTTTCCCTGTCGTTATTCCCGTTATTTTCCCCGTCGTTATTCCCGGTTTTCCCGGTCGTTATTCCCGTTATTTTCCCCGTCGTTATTCCCGGTTTTCCCCGTCGTTATTCCCGGTTTTTCACCTCCCTCTGGAAGTGCAGTTGATAATCCCAGGCCGGGATCCGCTCCAGGCGCTCCAGGGGATCCAGGCCCGGCTCGGCCGGCCGGAACGGCGTGTTCAGCACCGCCACCGCCCTGGCACGGGGGGCGGCGGGTATTGATCCGGTATTGATCGGTGATCGGTTATTGATCGGGTATTGATCGGTTATTGATCGGTTATCGATCGGTTATCGATGGGTTCTGGGGTTTTTGTTACGGGGTTTTTATCGGTTGTGTCACAACGGCGCCTTCAGCACCGCCACCGCCCTGACACGGGGGGGGGGGGCGGGTATTGATCCGGTATTGGTTATTGATCGGTGATCGATCAGTGATCAGTTATCAATCGGTTATTGATCGGTCATCGGGTTATCGATGGGTTCTGGGGTTTTTGTTACGGGGTTTTTATCGGTTGTGTCACAACGGCGCCTTCAGCACCGCCACCGCCCTGACACGGGGAGCGGGTATTGATCCGGTATTGATCGGTCATTGATCGGTTATTGATCGGTTATCGATCGGTTATCGATGGGTTCTGGGGTTTTTGTTACGGGGTTTTTATCGGTTGTGCCACAACGGCGCCTTCAGCACCGCCACCGCCCTGACACGGGGTTATTGATCCGTTATCGGTTATCAATCGGTTATTGATTGGTTATTGATCGGTGATTGATCGGTTATTGATCGGTTATCGGGTTATCTATGGGTTATCAGGGTTTTTGTTATGGGATTTTTATTGGTTTTGCCACAACGGCGTGTTCAGCACCGCCACCGCCCTGAGCGGGCGGGTTATTGATCCGTTATTGGTTATTGATCAGTTATTGATTGGTTATCGATGGGTTATCGATCGGTTCTGGGGTTTTTGTTACAGGGTTTTTATCGGTTGTGCCACAACGGCGCCTTCAGCACCGCCACCGCCCTGACACGGGGGCGGGTATTGATCCCTTATTGATCCGGTATTGATTATTGATCAGTTATTGATCGGTTATTGATCGGTTATCGATGGGTTATCTATGGGTTATCGGGTTCTTGTTACGGAATTTTTATTGGTTCCATTGGAACGGCGCCTTCAGCACCGCCACGGCCCTGACACGGGGGGGGTATTGATCCGTTATTGATCCGGTATTGATCGGTTATTGGTTGGTTATCGATTGGTGATTGATTGGTTCTGGGGTTTTTGTTACAGGGTTTTTATCGGTTGTGGGGTATTGTTATTGGGGTTATTGATTGGTTATTGGGGTTACTGATATGTTATTGATTGGTTATTGATTCCTTATTGATTGGTGATCGGTTATTGATCGGTTATTGATCGGTTATTAGGGTTATTGATCGGTTCTGGGGTTTTTTGTTACGGGGTTTTTATGGGTTGTGGGGTATTGCTATTGGGGTTATTGATCGGTTATTGGGGTTACTGATCCGTTATTGATCTGTTCTTGATCGGTTATCGATCGGTTATTGATCAGTTACTGATCTGCTATCGATCGGTTATTGATCCGTTACTGATCTGCTATCGATCGGTTATTGATCGGTTCTGGGGTTTTGGCTTTGGGATTTTCATCGGCTGTGGGGCATTTTTGGGGGTATTGATCCATGATTGGGTTATTATTGATTGGTTATTGGGGCTATTGATCGGTTATTGGGGCTATTGATTGGTGATCGGTTATTGATTGGTTATTGATCGGTTATTGATCGGTTCTGGGGTTTTTGTGACGGGGTTTTTATGGGTTGTGGGGTTTTATTATTGAGGTTATTGATCGGTTATTGATCAGTTATTGATCGGTTTTTGATCAGTTATTGATCGGTTATTGGGGTTATTGATCAGTTATTGACCAGTGATGGGTTATTGATCGGGTATTGATCGGTTCTGGGGTGTTTGTTGCGGGATTTTTATCGGTTGTGGGGCATTTTTGGGGGTATTGATCAATTATTGGGTTATTATTGATTGATTATTGGGGTTATTGATCGGTTATTGATCGGTTATTGGGGTTATTGATCGGTTCTGGGCTTTTTGAAACGGGATTTTTATTGATTAGGGGATTTCTGGGATGGGATTTTTATCGATTTTAGGATTTCTTAATGGGATTTTTATCGGTTTTGGGATTTTTTTATTGGGATTTTTATTGATTTTGGGGGTTTTTTTAATGGGATTTTTATTGATTTTGGGGTTTTTATTGGGATTTTTATTGATTTTTGGGGTTTTTTTTAATGGGATTTTTATTGATTTGGGGATTTTTTTTAATGGGATTTTTATTGATTTTGGGATTTTTTTAAATTGGATTTTTATCGATTTTGGGGTTTTTTTTTGGTGGATTTTTATTGATTTTGGGATTTTTTAATGGGATTTTTATCGGTTTTGGGTTTTTTTTAATGGGATTTTTATTGATTTTCGGGGTTTTTTAATGTGATTTTTATTGATTTTGGGGGTTTTTTTTAATGGGATTTTTATTGATTTTTGGGGTTTTTTTTAATGGGATTTTTATTGATTTTGGGGGTTTTTTTGGTGGATTTTTATTGATTTTGGGGTTTTTTTAAGGGATTTTCATTAATTTTGGGTGTTCTTTAATGGGATTTTTACTGATTTGGGGTTTTTTTTATGGGATTTTTGTGGCTTTTGGGGTTTTTTATGGGATTTTGATTGATTTTGGGATTTTTTTAATGGGATTTTTACTCATTTGGGGTTTTTTTAATGGGATTTTTATTCCTTTTGGGGTCTTTGTAGTGGGATTTTTATTGAATTTTGTTTTGCTTTTTTTTTTATGGGATTTTGTTTTATTTGGGTTTTTTTTATGGGATTTTCACTGATTTGGAGTTGTTTTTAAATGGGATTTTTGTGGCTTTTGGGTTTTTTTAATGGCATTTTTGTGGCTTTTGGGTTTTTTTTTTTAATGGGATTTTTACTGATTTGGGGTTTTTATTAATAGGATTTTTGTGGCTTTTGGTTTTTTTTAATGGGATTTTCATTAATTTTGGGTTTTTTAAATGGGATTTTTTATGATTTTGTTGGTTTTTTGATGGGATTTTTACTGATTTGGGTGTCTTTAAATGGGATTTTTGTGGGGTTGGGGTTTTTTTATGGGATTTTCATTACTTTGGGGAGTTTTTTTAATGGGATTTTCTTTTATTTTGGGGTTTTTTTTAACGGGATTTTCATTAATTTGGGTTTTTTATGGGATTTCCATGACTCGGGTTTTTTTTTTTAATGGGATTTTTGTGGCTTTTGGGGTTTTTGTGATGGGATTTTCATTAATTTTGGGGATTTTTTTAATGGGATTTTTCTTGATTTTGGGCTTTTCCTGATGGGATTTTTACTGATTTGGGATTTTTTTAATGGGATTTTCATTAATTTTGGGGTTTTTTTAATGGGATTTTTGTGGCTTTTGGGGTTTTTTAATGGGATTTTCATTAATTTGGGGTTTTTTAATAGGATTTTTGTGGCTTTTAGGGTTTTTTAATGGGCTTTTCATTAATTTGGGTTTTTTTTAATAGGATTTTTGTGGCTTTTGGGGTTTTTTATGGGATTTTCATTAATTTTGGGGGTTTTAATGGGATTTTTCTTGATTTTGGGGTTTTTCTGATGGGATTTTTACTGATTTTGGGGTTGTTTAATGGGATTTTTGTGGCTTTTGGGTTTTTTTTAATGGGATTTTCATTAACTTTGGGGTTTTTTAATGGGATTTTTGTGGCTTTTGGGGTTTTTTTAATGGGATTTTCATTAATTTTGGGTTTTTTAATGGGATTTTTACTGATTTGGGTTTTTTTTTTAATGGGGTTTTTGTGGCTTTTGGGTTTTTTTAACGGGATTGTCATTGATTTTGGGGTTTTTTTTAATGGGATTTTGGTGGTTTTTGGGGTTCTGGCCTCACCGGAGCCGCTCGGGGTAGAACAGAGCCACGTTCCAGGCCATGGCCCCGCCCCAGTCGTGGCCAATCAGAACGACCTGCGAGAGCCCCTGCGGGGAGGGGACGGAAATCCCGTGGAGAGGGAGGGACCCCAACCCCAAAAATCCCCAAAATCCCCAAATCCCAAACCTCAGATCCCCAAAAATACCAAAAAACCCCAAAATCCCCAAATCCCAGACCTCAGATCCCCAAAAATATCAAAAATCCCCCAAATCCCCAAATCCCAAATGTCAAATCCCCAAAAATACCAAAAAATCCCCAAAATCCCCCAAATCCCAAACCTCAGATCCCAAAAACACAAAAAAAAACCCAAAATCCCCAAATCCCAAACCTCAGATCCCCAAAAATACCAAAAAAACCCAAAATCCCCAAAATCCCCAAATCCCAAACGTTAAATCCCCAAAAATCCCCAAAATCCCCAAAAGCCCCAAAATCCCAAACCTCAGATCCCCAAAAATACCAAAAATCCCCAAAATCCCCAAAATCCTCAAAATCCCCAGAAATACCAAAAATCCACACAAATCCCCAAAATCCCCAACATCCCAAAACTCCCCCAAATCCCCCAAATCCACAAAATCCCAAACCTCAAATCCCCAACATCCCCAAAAATCCCAAACCTCAAAGCCCCAAAATCCCAAACCCCAAATACCAAAGAAACACAAAATCCCAAAAATTCCAACCCCAAAAATCCCCCAAATCCCCAAAACTCCCCAAATCCCAAACCTCAGTTCCCCAAAAATACCAAAAAACCCCAAAGTCCCCAAATTCCCAAACCTCAGATCCCAAAAACACAAACAACCCCAAAATCCCCCAAATCCCAAACGTCAAATCCCCAAAATCGCCAAAAATCCCCCAAATCCCCAAAATCCCAAACCTCAGATCCCCAAAAATACCAAAAAACCCCAAAGTCCCCAAAATCCCAAACCTCAAATCCCAAAAACCCCAAAATCCCAAAAGCCGGAAACCCCAAACCCCAAATCCCAAAAATCCCAAACCCCAAAATCCCCAAAATCCCAAACCCCACAAATCCCAAATCCCAAAAATCCCAAAATCCCAAACCCCAAAAAATCTCAAATCCCAAAAATCCCAAATCCCAAATCCCAAAAATCCCAAATCCCAAAAATCCCAAATCCCAAACCCCAAAAATCCCAAACCCCAAAAATCCCAAATCCCAAATCCCAAAAAACCCAAATCCCAAAAATTCCAAATCCCAAAATCTCCAAATCCCAAACTCCAACATCTCCAAACCCCAAACCCCAAATCCCAAAAACCCCAAACCCCATAAACCCCAATAACCCCAAACCCCGAATCCCAAAACCCAAAACCCAAAATCCCAAATCCCCAAATCCCACCCCCAAATCCCAAATTCCAAGAAACTCCAAAATCTCAAAAATTCCAAATCCCAAAAACCCCAAAACCCTAAAAATCCCAAAATCCCAAATGCCAGGAAAAAACCCCAAGTCCCCAAAATTCCCAACCCCAAACCCCCAAAACCCCAAAATCCCAAACTCCAAAATTCCCAAAGTCACAAATGCCAAAAAACCCCAAAATAAAAAATCCAAACCCCAAAGCCCCAAATCCCAAAATCTCCAAATCCCAAATCCCAAAATCTCCAAACCCCCAAAAACTCAAAACCCCAAAATCCCAAATCCCCAAACCCCAAAATCCCCAATATCCCAAACTCCAAATCCCAAAAATCTCAAAAAGTCCAAATGCCAGAAAAACCCCAAAGTCCCAAATCCCCAAACCCAAAAATCCCCAAACCCCAAATCCCAAATCCCGAATCCCAAAAATCCCCAAACCCCCAAATCCCCAAACCCCAAATTCCAAAAAACCCCAAAACCCCAGAAACCCGAACCACAAACCCCAAACCTCAAAAACCCCAAACCCCAAATCCCCAAAATCCTGAACCCCAAATCACAAATCCCAAACCCCAAAACCCCAAGTCCCAAAACCCCAAAATCTCCAAATCCCAAACTTCAAAACCCCCAAACCCCAAAAACTCAAAACCCCGAATCCCAAAATCCCCAAACCCCAAAAAACCCCCAAATCCCAAAAATTCCAAACCCCAAATCCCAAAATCCCTGAACCCCAAATGCCAAAAAAACCCCAAAAATCCCAAATCCCCAAACCCCAAAATCCCCAAACCCCAAATCTCAAAAATCCCCAAAACCCCAAACCCCGAACCCCAAAAACTCCAAATCCCAAATCCCAAATCCCAAAACCCCAAATCCCCAAAACCCCAAATCCCCCAAACTCCAAATCCCAAAAATCCCCAAAACCCCAAACCCCAAATCCCAAAAACCCCAAACCCCGAACCCCAAAAACTCCAAATCCCAAATCCCAAAAACCCCAAACCCCAAACCCCAAACACTCCAAATCCCAAATCCCAAATCCCAAAACCCCAAATGCCAAATCCCAAAATCCCAAAAATTCCAAGCCCCAAACCCCAAATCCCAAAATCTCCAAATCCCAAATCCCAAATCCCCCAACCCCAAAACCCCAAACCGAGAATCCCGAATCCCAAAAATCCCAAATCCCAAAAATCCCAAATCCCAAAAACCCCAAATCCCAAATCCCAAAAACCCCAAATCCCAAAAACCCCAAATCCCAAAAACCCCAAACCCCAAATCCCAAAATCTCCAAATCCCAATTCCCCCAACCCCAAAACCCCAACCCCAAAGCCCCGAATCCCAAAAATCCCAAATCCCAAAAACCCCAAATCCCAAATCCTCACCAGTTTATCCAGGAAAGTGATGAAATCCTGGGAACAGAACGGGATCAGCGGGATCAGCGGGATCGGGATCAGTGGGATCGGGATCAGATTCCCTCGGGATCAGCGGGATCAGCGGGATCGGGATCAGCGGGATCGGGATCAGATTCCCTCGGGATCAGCGGGATCGGGATCAGCGGGATCGGGATCAGATTCCCTCGGGATTGGCGGGATCACAGGGATTGGGATCAGATTGGGATCGGGATCAGTGGGATTAGCGGGATCAGCGGGATCGGGATGGGTGGGATCGGAATCAGGATCAGATTGGGATTGGGATCAGATTGGGATCGGGATCAGCAGGATCGGGATCAGTGGGATCAGTGGGATCAGCGGGATCGGGATGGGTGGGACCGGAATCAGGATCAGATTGGGATTGGGATCAGCGGGGTCGGGATCAGATCCCCTCGGGATCAGCGGGGTCACGGGGATTGGGATCAGATTGGGATCGGGGTCAGCGGGATCAGGAGCAGATCCCGTTGGGATCATCACGATTATTGGGATCGGATCCCATCAGGATCCGTGGGATCACTGGGATCAGACCGGGATTGGGATCAGATCCCCTCGGGATTGGGATCAGTGGGATCGGGATCCGATTGGGATCGGGATCAGATCCCCTTGGAACTGGGATCATTGGGATTGGGATCAGATCCCGTTGGGATCAGCGGGATCGGGATTGGGATCAGTGGGATCGAGATCAGATTCCCTCAGGATCGGTGGGATCACAGGGATTGGGATCAGATTGGGATTGGGATCAGCGGGATCGGGATTGGGATCAGCGGGATCGAGATCAGATTCCCTCAGGATCGGTGGGATCACAAGGATTGGGATCAGCAGGATCAGCGGGATCAGCGGGATCGGGATGGGTGGGACCAGAATCGGGATCAGATTGGGATTGGGATCAGATTGGGATCGGGATCAGATTGGGATCGGGATCAGCAGGATCGGGATCAGCGGGATCAGCGGGATCGGGATGGGTGGGATCGGAATCGGGATCAGATTGGGATTGGGATTAGATTGGGATCAGCGGGATCGGGATCGGGATCGGGATCAGCGGGATCGGGATGGGTGGGATCGGATTCAGGATCAGATTGGGATCAGCGGGATCATGGGAATTGGGATCAGCGGGGTCGGGATCAGATCCCCTCGGGATCAGGAGCAGATTCCGTCGGGATCATCAGGGTCGTATCGGGATTGTTGGGATCGGATCCCATCAGGATCCGTGGGATCACTGGGATCAGACCGGGATTGGGATCAGATCCCCTCGGGATTGGGATCGGTGGGATCACTGGGATCAGATCGGGATCATCGGGATCAGATCAGGACCACGGGAATCAGGATCAGATCCCATTGGGACTGGGATCATCGGGATCGGGATCAGTGGGATCACCAGGATCTGATCCTGTTGGGATCAGTGGGGTCAGTGGGATCAGATCCCGTCAGGATCACTGGGATCAGATCAGGATCACGGGAATCAGGATCAGATCCCGTTGGGACCCGGATCATCGGGACTGGGATCAGGGGGTCGGGATCAGATCCCTTTGGGATCCATGAGATTGGGATCAGTGGGATCATTGGGATCAGATCCCATCAGGATCATTGGGATCAGATCCTGTTGGGATCACAGGGAACAGGATCAGATCCCACTGGGATCATTGGGATCACGGGGATCAGATCCCATTGGGATCACTGGGATCAGGATCAGATCTGGTCAGGATCATTGGGATCATTGGGATCACTGGGATCAGATCCCATCGGGACCATTGGGACCACCAGGATCAGACCCCGTTGGGGGAGGTGGGATTGGGATCGTTTGGATCACTGGGATCAGATCCCACCGGGATCACTGGGATCATGGGGATCAGATCCCATTGGGGTAATTGAGACCAGGATCAGATCCCATCGGGATCATGGGGATCAGATCCCATCGGGACCATGGGGATCACATCCCATCGGGATCATGTGGATCACATCCCATTGGGATAATGGGGATCAGATCCCATCGGGATCATGGGGATCACATCCCATCGGGATCATGGGGATCATGGGGATCAGATCCCATTGGGGTAATTGAGACCAGGATCAGATCCCACTGGGATCATGGGGATCAGATCCCATCGGGACCATGGGGATCAGATCCCATCGGGACCATGGGGATCACATCCCATCGGGATCATTGGGATCAGATCCCACTGGGATCACGGGGATCAGATCCCATCGGGACCATGGGGATCAGATCCCATCGGGACCATGGGGATCACATCCCATCGGGATAATGGGGATCACATCCCATTGGGATCATTGGGATCAGATCCCACTGGGATCATGGGGATCAGATCCCATCGGGATCATCGGGATCATGGGGATCAGATCCCATTGGGATCATGGGGATCAGATCCCATCGGGATCATGGGGATCACGGGGATCAGATCCCATTGGGATTGCTGGGATCATTGGGATCAGATCCCATTGGGGTCACGGGGATCAGATCCCATTGGGATCATGGGGATCAGATCCCATTGGGGTCATGGGGATCAGATCCCATTGGGGTCATGGGGATCAGATCCCATTGGGGTCATTGGGATCAGATCCCACTGGGATCACGGGGATCAGATCCCATCGGGATCATGGGGATCAGATCCCATCGGGATCATCGGGATCATGGGGATCAGATCCCATCGGGATCATGGGGATCATGGGGATCAGATCCCATTGGGGTCATGGGGATCATGGGGATCAGATCCCATTGGGGTCATGGGGATCATGGGGATCAGATCCCATCGGGACAATTGGGATCAGATCCCATTGGGATCATTGGGGTCACCAGGATCAGATCCCGTTGGGATCGCTGGGATCGGGATCAGATCCCATTGGGATCCCTGGGATCAGATCTTGTCGGGATGGGGTCCTGGATCCCCGGGATCCCCGGGATCCCTCACCTGGCAGATCCGCTCCTGGGAATATTCCGCGATGTCTGGGGGAAAATTCCGGAACCTTCTCGCTCCACCCGGCTCTCCCAGCGTTCTCCCATTTCCCCATTTTTTCCCCATTTTTCCCATTTTCCCCCATTTTTCCCCATTTTCCCATTTTTCCCATTTCTTTTTCCCCATTTTCCCCCATTTTTCCCATTTATTTTTCCCCATTTTCCCCCATTTTTCCCATTTATTTTTTCCCATTTCTTTCCATTCATTTTTTCCCATTCATTTTTTCCCCTTTAATTTTTTCCCAATTTTTCCCAATTTTTCTTTTTAACTTTTTCCCCTTTTTTTTCCCCATTCCTTTTTTCCCATTATTTTCCCCCTTTTTTTTTTCCCATTGAATTTTTCCCATTTAATTTTTTCCCATTTTTTCTCCATTTTTTCCAATTTTTTCCCATTTAATTTTTTCCCATTCATTTTCCCCAATTTTTTCCCATTTTTCCCATTCATTTTCCCCATTTTTATCCCGTTTAATTTTTTCCCATTTCTCCCATTTTTTTCCCATTTAATTTTTTCCCATTTCTCCCATTTCATCATTTCCCATTTTTTCCCCATTTAATTTTTCCCATTTATTTTTTTCCCATTGATTTTTTTCTCAATAAATTTCTCCCATATTTCCCCACTAATCTTTTCTAAATTACCTTTTTTCCCATTTTTTTCCCATTTAATTTTTCCCCATTTTCTCCTCATTCATCTTTTCCAATTTAATTTTTTTCCCACTTTTTCCCATTTAATTTTCTCCCATTTTTCCCATTTTTTCCCATTTTTACCCCTTTAATATTTCCCCAATAATTTCTTCCCATTCATTTTTTCCCATTTATTTTTTCCCATTTTTTCCCATTTTTTCCCCTTTAATTTTTTCCCATTTAATTTTTTCCCATTTTTTTCCCATTTAATTTTTTCCCATTTTTTTCCCATTTAATTTTTTCCCCATTTTTCCCATTAATTTTTTTCTCATTTAATTTTTTCCCATTTTTTCCCATTAATTTTTTCCCATTTTTCCCATTAATTTTTCCCCCATTTTTTCCCATTTAATTATTTCCCATTTTTTCCCCATTTAATTTTTTTCCATTTTTCTCCATTCATTTTTTCCACTTTTTCCCATTCATTTTCCCCATTTATTTTTTTCCCATTTAATTTTTTCCTCATTTTTCCCATTTTTTCCCCCATTTAACTTTTTCCGCATTTTTTCCCATTTTTTTTCCCCATTTAATGTTTTCCCATTTTTTCCCATTTAATGTTTTCCCTTTTTTTTTCCCCATTTTTTCCCATTTAATTTTTTCCCATTTTTTCCAATTTAATTTTTTTCCCATTTTTTCCCATTTACTTTTTTCCCATTTTTTTCCCCATTTAATTTTTTCCCATTTTCCCATTTAATTCTTTTCCCATTTTTTCCCCTTTAATTTTTTCCCCTTTAAATTTTTCCCATTTTTCCCATTTAATTTTTTCCCATTTATTTTTTCCCATTTACATTTTTTCCCATTTCCCCCCATTTTTTCCCATTTAATTTTTTCCCATTTTTTTCCCATTTAACTTTTTCCCATTTATTTTTTTCCCTTTTTTTCCCCCCATTAATTTTTTCCCCATTTAATTTTTTCCCCATTTCCCCCCCCATTTTTTCCCATTTAATTTTTTTCCCATTTTTTCCCAATTTTTCCCATTTAATTTTTTCCCATTTTTCCCATTTAATTTTTTCCCAATTTCCCCATTAATTTTTTCCCATCTATTTTTCCCCTATAAATTTTTTCCCATTTTTTTCCCACTTAATTTTTTTCCCGTTCTTTTTTTTCCCTTTTTTTTCCCCAGTTTTTTTTCCCAGTTTTTTTTTCCCATTTTTTTTCCCAGTTTTTTTTTTCCCATCATTTTTCCTGTTCTCTTTCTCCATCATTCCTCCCATTTTTTCCCCATCTCTGATTCCCAATTTTTTTTTTCCCGTTATTTTTTCCCCTCTCTCACCAGGCAGCACCGAGGAGTCTCCAAACCTGGAATTCCCCAATCCCATCCCAGAATTCCCAAAATCCCGACCCCATCCTGGAATTCCCAAAATCCCAATCCTATCCCGGAATTCCCAAAATCCCGACCCCATCCCAGAATTCCAATCCCAAAATTCCCAAAATCCCGACCCCATCCCAGAATTCCTGGAATTCCCAATCCCATCCCAAAATCCCAATCCCATCCCAAAATCCCATCCAGGAATTCCCAAAATCCCAATCCCATCCCAGAATTCTCATCCCAGAATTCCCAAAATCCCAATCCCATCCCAGAATTCCCATCCTGAAATTCCCAATCCCATCCTGGAATTCCCAAAATCCCGTCCCCATCCCGGAATTCCCATCCCAAAATCCCATCCCAGAATTCCCAAAATCCCGTCCCCATCCCAGAATTCCCATCCCAAAATCCCGACCCCATCCCAGAATTCCAATCCCAAAATTCCCAAAATCCCGACCCCATCCCGGAATTCCCATCTCAAAATCCCATCCCAGAATTCCCAAAATCCCGACCCCATCCCAAATTCCCAAAATCCCGACACCATCCCGGAATTCCCATCCCAGAATTCCCAAAATCCCATCCCCATCCCACAATTCCTGGAATTCCCCATCCCATCCCAAAATCCCAATCCCATCCCGGAATTCCCATCCCAGAATTCCCATCCCGGAATTCCCGAAATCCCGATCCCATCCCGAAATTCCCATCCCAGAATTCCTGGAATTCCCAATCCCATCTCCAAAATCCCATCCCCATCCCAGAATTCCCAAAATCCCAATCCCATCCCAGAATTCCCATCCCGGAATTCCCAAAATCCCAATCCCATCCCAGAATTCCCATCCCAGAATTCCCATCCCCGAATTCCCAAAATCCCGACCCCATCCCAGAATTCCCATCCCAGAATTCCTGGAATTCCCAATCCCATCTCCAAAATCCCATCCCCATCCCAGAATTCCTAAAATCCCAATCCCATCCCAGAATTCCCATCCCAAAATTCCCAATTCCATCCTGGAATTCCCAACCCCATCCCGGAATTCCCAAAATCCCGACCCCATCCCAGGATTCCCATCCCAAAATCCCATCCCAGAATTCCCAAAATCCCGACCCCATCCCAGAATTCCTGGAATTCCCGATCCCATCCCAAAATCCCAATCCCATCCCAGAATTCCCAGTCCCATCTCCAAAATCCCGTTCCCATCCCGGAATTCCCAAAATCCCAATTCTATCCCAGAATTCCCATCCCGAAATTCCCCAATCCCATCCCAGAATTCCCGACCCCATGCCGGAATTCCCAATCCCATCCCGGAATTCTGATTTCATCCCAAAATCCCTCTCCCATCCCGGTTTTCCCGAAATCCTCATCCCATCCCAAAATTCCCATCCCGGAATTCCCGTTCCCATCCCACAATTCCCCATCCTGCAATTCCCAGAATTCCCGGAATTTCCAGAATTCTCGGAATTCCCAATCCCATCCCAGAATTCCCGATCCCATCCCGGAATTCCCAAAATCTTGACCCCATCCCGGAATTCCTGAAATCCCAGAATTCCCATCCCGGAATTCCCAAAATCCCAATCCTATCCCAGAATTCCCAAAATCCCAGAGTTCCCATCCCAAAATCCCAACCCCATCTCCAAATCCTGTTCCCACCCCGGAATTCCCAGAATTCCCGACCCCATCCCAAAATCCCGACCCCATCCCAGAATTTCTCATCCCTTCCCCAAATTCCCATCCCGGAATTCCCACAATTCCCACAATTCCCACAATTCCCAGAATTCCCGCTGTTCCCGTCTCTCACTGGGTGGTGCTGAGGACTCCCTGAACCCTTTGATCTCATCCCAGAATTCCCCGAATCCCAATCCCGATCCCAGAATTCCCAGAATCCCCAGAATTCCCATCCCGCAATTCCCGCAATTCCCGGAATTCCCGTTGTTCCCGTCGTTCCTGTCTCTCACTCACCGGGCGGTGCCGAGGACTCCCCGAACCCTTTCACCTCATCCCGGAATTCTCAGAATCCCAATCCCAGAATTCCCATCCCACAATTCCCAGAATTCCCGCAATTCCCAGAATTCCCGCAATTCCCGGCATTCCCGATGTCGTTCCCGTCTCTCTCCGGGCGGTGCCGAGGACTCCCCGAACCCTTTCACCTCATCCCGGAATTCTCAGAATCCCGATCCCAGAATTCCCGGATTTCCCATCCCGCAATTCCCGCAACTCCCTGATTTCCCATCCTAGAATTCCCACAATTCCCACAATTCCCACAATTCCCGGAATTCCCGCTGTTCCCGTCTCTCACCGGGCGGTGCCGAGGACTCCCCGAACCCTTTCGCCTCATCCCGGAATTCTCAGAATCTCGATCCCAGAATTCCCGGAATTCCCATCCCACAATTCCCAGATTTCCCATCCTAGAATTCCCACAATTCCCAGAATTCCCACCCCACAATTCCCGCAATTCCCGCAATTCCCGTTGTTCTCGTCGTTCCCGTCTCTCACCGGGCGGTGCCGAGGACTCAAAATCCCAATCCCTCCCCACAATTCCCAGAATTCATAGAATTCCCAGATTTCCCAAGTCCCAGAATTCCCAGATTTCCCACCCCGCAATTCCCGCAATTCCCGCAATTCCCGCAATTCCCGCAATTCCTGGAATTCCCGGAATTCCCGATCTTGTTCCCGTCTCTCACCGGGCGGTGCCGAGGAGTCTCCGAACCCTTTGATCTCATCCCGGAATTCTCAGAGTCCCGATCCCAGAATTCCCGGAATTCCCATCCCACAATTCCCAGATTTCCCATCCTAGAATTCCCACAATTCCCAGAATTCCCAGAATTCCCATCCCAGAATTCCCGCAATTCCCGTTGTTCTCGTCGTTCCCGTCTCTCACCGGGCGGTGCCGAGGACTCAAAATCCCGATCCCTCCCCACAATTCCCAGAATTCATCGAATTCCCAGATTTCCCAAGTCCCAGAATTCCCAGATTTCCCATCCTGCAATTCCCACAATTCCCGGCATTCCCGGAATTCCCGGAATTCCCGTCTCCGTCTCTCACCGGGCGGTGCCGAGGAGTCTCCGAACCCTTTCATGTCGAGGGCGATGACGCGGAACCCGGCCCCGGCCAGCGCCGGCAGCTGCACCGGGAACGGGAACGACAGCGGGAATTCCCGGAATTCCGGGATGGGATTTGGGCAATTCCCGGGATTCTGGGGTCGGGATTCGGGGATGGGATTGGGAATTCCCGGGATTTTGGGGTCGGGATTCGGGGATGGCATCGGGAATTGATCGGGATTGCGGGATGGGATTCAGGGATGGGATCGGGAATTCCCGGGATTCCGGGATGGGATTTGGGCAATTCCCGGGATTTTGGGGTCGGGATTCGGGGATGGGATCGGGAATTCCCGGGATTTTGGGGTCGGGATTCGGGGATGGGATCGGGAATTGATCGGGATTGCGGGATGGGATCGGGAATTCCCGGGATTTTGGGATGGGATTCGGGGATGGGATCGGGAATTCCCGGGATTTTGGGATGGGATTCGGGGATGGGATCGGGAATTCCCGGGATTTTGGGATGGGATTCGGGGATGGGATCGGGAATTCACAGGATTTTGGGATTGGGATTTGGGGATGGGATCGGGAATTCCCAGGAATCCGGGATCGGGATGGGGATTTGGGATGGGATCGGGCATTGCCGGGATTCCGAGATTTTGGGGATGGGATTTTGGGGATGGGATCGGGAATTCCCAGGATTTTGGGATTGGGATTTAGGGAATGATATCAGGAATTCCCAAAATTCCAGGGTGGGATCGGCATTTGGGGATGGGATCGGGAGTTCCCCGAATTCCGGGATCTTGGGATCGGGATTTTGGGATCAGGAATTCCCGGGATTCCAACAATTCTGGGATGGGATTCAGGGATGGGATCGGGAATTCCCAGGATCTCCGGGATTTTGGGGTCGGGATTTGGCGATGGGATCGGGAATTCCCGGGATCTCCGGGATTTTGGGATGAGATTTGGAGATGGGACCAGGAATTCCCGGGATTCCGGGATTGGAACGGGATTTTGGGGATCGGGAATTCCTGGGATTTTGAGAATGGGATTTGGAGATGGGATCGGGAATTCCCAGGAATCCGGGATCAGGATGGGGATTTGGGATGGGAACGGGAATTCCCGGGATTTTGGGGTCGGGATTTGGGATGGGAACGGGAATTCCCGGGATTCCAGGATGGTAACGGGAACGGTAACAGGGTGGGAACGGGAATTCACGGAATTCCGGGATGGGATCGGGATTTTGGGATGGGATCGGGATTTTTGGATTTTGGGAATTCTGGGATGGGAAAGGGATTTGGGGATGTGGTTGGGAATTCCCAGGATTCCGGGATTTTGGGATCAGGATTTGGGATGGGATCGGGAATTGCCGGAATTCCAGGATTTTGGGGATGGGATTTGGGGATGGGATGGGGAATTCTGGGATTATGGGAATTCACTGATGGGAAAGGGATTTTGGTGATCGGGAATTCCTGGAATCACAAGAATTCCAAGAATTCCGGGATGGGATTTTGGGGATGGGATCGGGAATTTCCGGAATTCCAGGATTTTGGGCCTGGGATTAGGGGATGGGATGGGATGGGGAATTCCCGGGATTTGGGATAGGATCGGGATTTTTTGGATTTTGGGAGTTCTGGGATAAGATCGGGATTTTGGGGATGGGATCGGGAGTTCCTGGAATTCTGGGATCGGGATTGAGATTCTGGGATGGGATTGGGAATTCCCGGGATTCCGGGATTTTGGGATCGGGATTTTTGGGTTTTGGGAATTCTGGGATGGGAAAGGGATTTTGGGATTTTGAGGATGTTGGGAATTTGGGATTTTAGGAAATTTGGGATTTGGGGATTTTGGAAATTTTGGGGACTTTGGGATTTCGAGATCTTGGGAATTTGGGATTTGGGGACTTTGAGGATTTGGGGGATTTGGGATTTTTGGAATTTAGGGATTTGGGAATTTTAGGCATTTTGGGGATTTTGGGAATTTTTGGAATTTTGGGATTTGGGGATTCTGGGATTTTGGGGATTTGAGAAATTGGGATTTTTGGATTTCTGGGATTGGGGAATTTTGGGGATTTGGGATTTTGGGGATTTTTGGGAATTTTAAGGAATTTGTGGATTTAGGGATTTGCGGATTTTGGAAATTTGGGAGATTCGGGGATTTTGGGGGATTTGGGATTTTTGAGATTTTTGGGGATTTTTGGATTTGGGAATTTGGGGATTTTGGGGATTTTGGGATTTTGGGGATTTGGGATTTGAGAATGTGGGATTTTTGGGATTGGGGAATTTGGGGATTTTAGGAATTTTGGGATTTGGGAAGTTTGAGGATTTTGGGGATTTTTGGAAATTTGGATTTCTGGGATTTGGGGATTTTGGGACTTTGGGATTTGGGATTTTGTGGATTTTTGGGAATTTTAAGGAATTTGTGGATTTAGGGATTTGCGGATTTTGGAAATTTTGAGATTTGGAGATTTTTGGGGATTTGGGATTTTTGAGATTTTTGGGGATTTTTGGATTTGGGAATTTTGGGATTTTGGGGATTTTGGGATTTGGGATTTGAGAATGTGGGATTTTTGGATTTTTGGGATTGGGGAACTTGGGGATTTTAGGAATTTTGGGATTTGGGAATTTTGAGGATTTTGGGGATTTTTGGAAATTTGGAGTTTGGGGATTTGGGAATTTTGGGACTTTGGGATTTGGGGATTTGGGAATTTTGGGATTTTGGGATTTTGGGGATATTTGGAGTTCTGGGGTTTGGCAATTTGGGGATTTCAGGGATTTTTGGGATTTTGGAAATTCTTGGATTTTGGGGATTTGGGGATTTTGGGGACTTTGGGATTTTGGAACTTTGAGGGATTTGGGGAATTTTTGGATTTGGTGGTTTGGGACTTTTGGGAATTTTGGGGATTTGGGGATTTTGGTAATTTGGGGATTTGGGGATTTGGGAATTTTGGGATTTCGGGGATTTTGGGAATTCTGGGGTTCGGCAATTTGGGGATTTTGGGGATTTGGGGATTTTGGGAATTTTGTGATTTCGAGATTTTGGGGATTTGGGGATTTTGGGAATTTTGGGGATTTGAGAACTTTGGGGATTTTGGGACTTTGGGATTTTGGGGAAATTGGAATTTGGGGAATTTTTGGATTTGGTGGTTTGGGAATTTTGGGGACTTTGGGATTTGGGAATTTTGGGATTTCGGGGATTTTGGGAATTCTGGGGTTAGGCAATTTGGGGATTTCAGGGATTTGGGAATGTTGGGAATTTCGGAATTTTGGGGATTTCAGGGCTTGGGAATTTGGGACTTTTGGATTTAGGGATTTTGGGGATTTGGGGATTTGGGAATTTTGGGATTTTGGGGATCTTGGAAATTCTGGGGTTCGACAATTTGGGGATTTTGGGGATTTAGGGATTTTGGGAATTTTGGGGATTTGAGAACTTTGGGGATTTTGGGACTTTGGGATTTTGGGGAAATTGGAATTTGGGGAATTTTTGGATTTGGTGGTTTGGGAATTTTGGGGACTTTGGGATTTGGGAATTTTGGGATTTCGGGGATTTTGGGAATTCTGGGGTTAGGCAATTTGGGGATTTCAGGGATTTGGGAATGTTGGGAATTTCGGAATTTTGGGGATTTCAGGGCTTGGGAATTTGGGACTTTTGGATTTAGGGATTTTGGGGATTTGGGGAATTTGGGAATTTGGGGTTTAGGGATTTTGGGGATTTGGGGAATTTGGGAATTTGGAACTTTGGGATTTAGGGAATTTAGGCTTTTGGGAATTTGGGAATTTTGGGAATTCTTGGGAACTGTGGGGAAGGTTTTTTTGGGAATTGCGGCCTCACCTGGAAGCGCCAGGCGAGCCAGGATTCCGGGAATCCGTGGCACAGGCAGAGCGCCGGGCCCCGGCCCAGCTCGGCAAAGTGCAGCCGCACGCCCGGCTGGAAAACACCGGAATGAGCCGGGAAAAACGGGAACGGGCGGGGACCCCCCAGGGGCCCGGAATTCCGGAGCTTTTCCCGGCCTGGAATTCCGGAACCTGGAATTCCGGAATCTGGAATTCCGGAGCTTTTCCCACCCTGGAATTCCGGAACCTGGAATTCTGGAGGTTTTTCCCAGCCTGGAATTCCAGAACCTGGAATTCCGGAACCTGGAATTCCAGAGCTTTTCCCAGCCTGGAATTCCGGAACCTGGAATTCCGGAATCTGGAATTCCGGAGCTTTTCCCACCCTGGAATTCCGGAACCTGGAATTCCGGAATCTGGAATTCCGGAATCTGGAATTCTGGAACCTGGAATTCCGGAGCTTTTCCCACCCTGGAATTCCGGAACCTGGAATTCCGGAACCTGGAATTCCGGAGCTTTTCCCGGCCTGGAATTCCGGAACCTGGAATTCCGGAATCTGGAATTCCGGAGCTTTTCCCGGCCTGGAATTCCGGAACCTGGAATTCCGGAATCTGGAATTCCAGAACCCAGAATTCTGGAGCTTTCCGGAACCTGGAATTCCGGAATCTGCAATTCCGGAGCTTTTCCCAGCCTGGAATTCTGGAATCTGGAAATCTGGAACCGGGAATTCTGGAGCTTTCCAGAACCTGGAATTCCAGAACCTGGAGTTCTGGAGCTTTTCCCAGCCTGGAATTCCGGAACCTGGAATTCTGGAATCTGGAATTCTAGAGCTTTCCTGGTCTGGAATTCCAGAACCTGGAATTCCAGAATCTGGAATTCTGGAATCTGGAATTCCGGAGATTTCTCGGTCTGGAATTCCAGCACCTGGAATTCTGGAATCTGGAATTCTGGAGCTTTTCCCAGCCTGGAATTGTGGAACCTGGAATTCTGGAATTCCGGAGCTTTCCTGGTCTGGAACTCCAGAACCTGGAATTCCAGATCTCCAGCTGATCCCAGCCCTGGATCCCGTCGCGGATCCCCGGTGGATCCCAGCCCGGATTCCCAGAAGATCCCAGCCCGGATTCCCAGCCATTCCCAGCAGATCCCAGGCCAGGTTCTCAGTCGATCCCGCCCAGATTCCCAGAAGATCCCTGTCTGGATTCCCAGGAGATCCCACCCAGATTCCCGGATACTCGCAGTCGATCCCAGCCTGGATCCCCAGAAGATCCTGGCCTGGATTCCCAGCAGATCCCGGCCCGGATTCCCTGAACATGCCAGCCTGGATTCCCAGCAGATCCCAGCCTGGATTCCCAGCCATTCCCAGGCGATCCCAGGGTGGGTTCTCAATCGATCCCGACCTGGATTCCCAGAAGATCCCACCCGGATTCCCAGCCCAGGTTCCCACTGGATCCTGTCACGGATCCCAGCCCAGATTCCCAGAAGATCCTGCGCAATTCCCAGCCCCGGATCCCAGCCCCGGATCCCAGCCCTAGATCCCAGCCCTGGATCCCAGCCCCTCCCATCCCCGGATCCCAGCCCCAGATCCCATCCCCGGATCCCATCCCCGGATCCCATCCCCGGATCCCATCCCCGGATCCCAGCCCCGGATCCCATCCCCGGATCCCAGCCCCGGATCCCAGCCCCGGATCCCAGCGCTGGATCCCCAGTGGATCCCAGCCCGGATTCCCAGAAGTTCCTACGCAATTCCCATCCCCGGATCCCATCCCCGGATCCCATCCCCGGATCCCAGCGCTGGATCCCGTCCGTACGCGGATGGCGACGTGTCCGTGGGCGACGTCGTCGGGCGCGACCTCGGCCGGCGCCGCCTCCTCCTCCTCCTCCTCCTCCTCCTCCTCCTGCTGCCGCCGCCGCCGCCGGCCCAGCAGCTGCGCGGGGGGGGGGAGGGATCAGCCCCGGGGATCCACCCGATCCCCCCACCCCGATCCCCCGCGCTGCAGCCCAGGAGCGCGGAATTCCCGCCCCGGCGGGATCGCGGCTGCAGACGCAGCTCCTCGGCCGGATCCCGGCCCGGATCCGCCGGAGATCCCAGCTGGGATCCCGCCCGCCCGCTCTCAGAGGATCCCGGCCGTTCCCAGGTCCCAGGAGATCCCAGCCTGGATTCCCAGGAGATCCCAGCCATCCACAGATCCCAGGAGATCCCGGGATGGATTCCCAGAGGATCCCGGCCATTCCCAGATCCCAGAGGATCCCAGCCTGGATCCCCACCCAGCCAGAGTAGATCCCAGCCCGGATCCCCAGCCATTCCCAGTAGATCCCAGCCTGGATTCCCAGGAGATCCCAACCCTTCCCAGATCCCAGGAGATCCTGGCCTGGAATCACAGTGGATCCCAACAATTTCCAGATCCCACAATATCCCAGCCGTTCCCAGGTCCCAGGAGATCCCGGGATGGATTCCCAGAGGATCCCGGCCATTCCCAGATCCCAGGAAATCCCGGCTGGGTCTCCAGCAGATCCCAACCCTTTCCAGATCCCAGGAGATCCCGCCAGGATTCCCAGATGATCCCAGCCATTCGCAGAACCCAGCAGATCCCGGCTGGATTACCAGAAGATCCCAACCCTTCCCCAGATCCCAGGAGATCCCAGCTGGATTCCCAGCGGATCCCAACCCTTTCCCAGATCCCAGAAGATCCCACCTGGATTCCCAGAGGCTCCCGGCCATTCCCAGATCCCAGAAGGTCCCAGCCTGGAATCCCAGCAGATCCCAACCCTTCCCAGATCCCAGGAAATCCCAGTTGTTCCCAGAAGATCCCGATTGGATTCCCAGAGGATCCCAGCCATTCCCAGCTCCCAGTCGATCCCACCAGGATTCCCAGATGATCCCAGCCAATCCCAGATGGCAGAAGATCCCGGCTGGATTCCCAGCAGATCCCAACCCTTTCCAGATCCCAGCAGATCCCAGCCATTCCCAGATCCCAGGAGATCCTGCCAGGATTCCCAGCAGATCCCGGCCATTCCCACCCCCGGTCGATCCCGCCGGGATCTCCCAGAATTCCCGGGGCGGGGATCCCCCCCCCCCTTGCCTGGATCCCGGCGATCTCCTGCAGATCCCTGAGGGCGGATCCCACGTCGCGCACCAGGATCGTGGCCACGCCCAGCGCCCGCGCCGGGCCCAGGTTCTGCTCCAGGGAATCCAGGAAAATCACCTGGGAAAAAAAACCGGGAAAATCCCGGGATTGGGGATGGTGGTGGCGTCTCCCAAGGGTTCAAATTCCCGGGAATATCCAGGAATTATGGGATGGAAAATCCCAGACTTTGGGATTTGGTGGTGGCGTCTCCCAAGGGTTCCAATTCCCGGGAATTTCCCAGGATTTGGGGGATGGAAAATCCCAGATTTTGGGATTTGGTGGTGGCATCTCCCAAGGGTTCAAATTCCCGGGAAAATCCAGGAATTATGGGATGGAAAATCCCAGATTTTGGGATTTGGTGGTGGCATCTCCCAAGGGTTCAAATTCCCGGGATAATCCAGGAATTATGGGATGGAAAAACCCAGATTTTTGGGATTTGGTGGTGGCATCTCCCAAGGGTTCAAATTCCCGGGATAATCCAGGAATTATGGGATGGAAAAACCCAGATTTTTGGGATTTGGTGGTGGCATCTCCCAAGGGTTCAAATTCTGGGAATTTCTAAGGATTTAAAGGATGGAAAATCCCAGATTTTGGGATTTGGTGGCATCTCCCAAGGCTTCAAATTCCCGGGAATTTCCAAGGATTTAAAGGATGGAAAATCCCAGATTTTGGGATTTGGTGGTGGCATCTCCCAAGGGTTCAAATTCCCGGGAATATCAAAGAATTATGGGATGGAAAATCCCAGATTTTTGGGATGCTGCTGGCATCTCCCAAGGGTTCAAATCCTTGGGAATATCCAAGAATTATGGGATGGAAAATCCCAGATTTTGGGATGGTGGTGGCATCTCCCAAGGCTTCAAATTCCCGGGAATTTCCAAAATTTAGGGGGTGGAAAATCCCAAATTTTGGGGTTTGGTGGCATCTCCCAAGGGTTCAAATTCCCGGGAATATCCTGGAATTATGGGATGGAAAATCCCAGATTTTTGGGATGCTGCTGGCGTCTCCCAAGGGTTCAAATTCCCGGGAATTTCCTGGAATTATGGGATGGAAAATCCCAGATTTTGGGATTTGGTGGTGGCATCTCCCAAGGCTTCAAATTCCCGGGAAAATCCAGGAATTATGGGATGGAAAATCCCAGATTTTGGGATTTGGTGGTGGCATCTCCCAAGGGTTCAAATTCCCGGGAATTTCCAAGGATTTAAAGGATGGAAAATCCCAGATTTTGGGATGGTGGTGGCATCTCCCAATGCTTCAAATTCCTGGAATTTCCCGGGATTTGGGGGATGGAAAATCCCAGATTTTGGGATTTGGTGGTGGCATCTCCCAAGGGTTCAAATTCCTGGGAATTTCCAAAATTTAGGGGGTGGAAAATCCCAAATTTTGGGGTTTGGTGGCATCTCCCAAGGGTTCAAATTCCCGGGAATATCCAGGAATTATGGGATGGGAAATCCCGGATTTTTGGGGTGCTGGCGGCACCTCGTGGGGCTGGGCCCGCAGCGCCTCCAGGGCGTAGGAGTAGATCCCGGGATCGGGCTTGGCCATGCCGATCCGGCAGGATTCCAGCACCAGGTGGAAGCGGCGCCGGAGCCGCTCCTGGAGCTCGGCCGTGGCCGACCTGCCGGGGGTGTCGTCCAGCCAGGCGTTGGTGAGGACCCCGGTGAGGAACCCTGGGGAGAGCAATTCACCGGGATCCACTGCCGGGATCCACCGGGATCCAATGGTGGGAATGGCTGGGATCTCACGGTGGGATCCACCGGGATCTCGTGGTGGGAATGGCCAGGATCTCCTGGTGGGAATGGCCAGGATCTCCTGGTGGGAATGGCCAGGATCTCCTCGTGGGAATGGCCAGGATCTCCTCATGGGAATGGCCAGGATCTCCTGGTGGGAATGGCCAGGATCTCGTGGTGGGATCCACCAGGATCTCCTTTGTGGGAATGGCCAGGATCTCCTGGTGGGATCCACCGGGATCTCCTGGTGGGATCCACCAGGATCTCGTGGTGGGATCCACCGGGATCTCGTGGTGGGATCCACCAGGACCCCGTGGTGGCCCCACCCGTCCCCGTGGCCGCTCCCGTGCCCCATCCCGACATTCCCAACGGGCCCTTGGCACCGTCCCGACATTCCCGACGTTCCCAACATTCCATTCCAAAAGTTCCATTCCCACATTCCCAATGTTCCCAACATTCCGAACCCAACATTCCCAACATTCCCAACATTCCAATCCCAACCGTTCCCATCATTCCCAACATTCCATTCCCATTCCCACCATTTCTGACCCAGCATTCCCAACATTCCAAACCCAACATTCCCAAAGTTCCATTATCACCGACCATTCCCGCCATTCCCAACATTCCAAACCCAACATTCCCAACCCTCCAAACCAAACATTCCCAACATTCCTGACATTCCAAACCCACCGTTCCCACCAAACCAAACATTCCCAACATTCCATTCCCAACATTCCCAACATTCCAAACCCAACAATCCAATTCCTACCAATCCCAACGTTCCGAACCCACCATTCCCAACATTCCAAACCCAACGTTCCCAACGTTCCAAACCCACCATTCCCAACATTCCCAGCATTCTGAACCCACCAATCCCAACAATCCCACCATTCCAATCCCAACATTCTCAACATTCCAAACCCAACATTCCCAACGTTCTGAACCCAACATTCCCAAAGTTCCATTCCCAACATTCCCAACATCCCAAACCCAACATTCCCAACATTCCAAATGAAACATTCCCAACGTTCCATTCTCACCGTCCATTCCCACCATTCCAAACCCAACATTCCCAACATTCCCGACATCCCAAACCCAACATTCCCGACATTCCCAATATTCCCAATACAACATTCCCAACCTTCCATTGACTCCATCTCAACATTCCCAACGTTCCATTCCCACCATTCCCAACATTCTGAAACCAACGTTCCCAACGTTCCCAACGTTCCCAACATTCCCAGCATTCCCACCATTCCCAACCTTCCAAACCAAATATTCCCACCAGTCCCAACATTCCCAACATTCCATTCCCAACATTCCCACCATTCCATCCACTCCATCCCCACCATTCCCAACAATCCCAACATTCCCAACATTCTGAATCCACCATTCCCAACATTCGCCATATTCCGAAACCCAACATTCCCAACGTTCCAAACCCAACATTCCCACCCTTCCAAACACAACGTTCCCAACATTCCCGACATTCCCGACATTCCGTCCATTCCATTCCCACCATTCCCAACCCACCAATCCCAACAATCCCAACCATTCCCAACATTATGAACTCAACATTCCCAAAATTCCATTCCCAACATTCCCAACATTCCAAAACCCAACATTCCATTCCCACCATTCCAACCCAATATTCCCAAAGTTCCCAACCAAATATTCCCAACATTCCCAACCCAACATTCCCAACATTCCAATCTCTCAACCTCAACATTCCCAACATTCCAAACCGAACATTCCCAACGTTCCATTCTCTCCATCTCAATATTCCCACCATTCCCACCATTCCCAACATTCCATTCCCAACATTCTCACCCTTCCAATTCCAACATTCCCAACATTCCAATCCCTCCATCTCAACATTCCCAACGTTCCCAACCCAACATTCCCAACATTCCAAACCCACCATTCCCAACGTTCCATTTCCAACATTCCCAACGTTCCATTCCCAACATTCCTAACATTCCAAGCCCAACATTCCCAACATTCCATTCCTACCAATCCCAACGTTCTGAACCCACCATTCCCAACATTCCATTCCCACCATTCCCAACATTCCCAACACTCCCAACATTCCCACCATTCCCACCAACCCAACATTCCCAACATTCTGAACCCAACAATCCCAACATTCTGGACCAAACATTCCCAACCCACCATTCCCAACATTCCCACCAATCCAAACTCAACATTCCGAGCCCACCATTCCCAACATTCCCAACATTCCAAACCCAGCATTTCCACCATTCCAAACGCAACATTCCCAACATTCCATTCCCAACATTCCAAACCCACCGTTCCCACCAAACCCGACATTCCCGACATTCCCGACATTCCCAATATTCCAAATACAACATTCCCAACATTTCATTGACTCCATCTCAACATTCCCAACGTTCCATTCCCACCATTCCCAACATTCCAAAACCAACGTTCCCAACGTTCCCAACGTTCCCAGCATTCCCACCAATCCCAACCTTCCAAACCAAATATTCCCACCAGTCCCAACATTCCCAACATTCCATTCCCAACATTCCCAACATTCCATCCACTCCATCCCCACCATTCCCAACCCACCAATCCCAACATTCCCAACATTCCGAATCCACCCGTTCCCAACATTCGCCATATTCCGAAACACAATGTTCCCAAAATTCCATTCCCTCCATCGCAACATTCCCAACGTTCCAGATCCAGCATTCCCAACATTCCCAACATTCCAAACCCAACAATCCAATTCCTACCAATCCAACCATCCCAAAAATCTGGGATTTTCCATCCCAACATTCCCAACATTCCAAACCCAATGTTCCCAACAATCCAAACACAACATTCCCAACATTCCCAACATTCCCAACATTCCAAACCCACCATTCCCAACATTCCAAACCCAACATTCCCAACATTCCAAACATTCCCACCAATCCAAACCCAACATTACAAGTCTGCCGTTCCCAACATTTCCACCATTCCAAACCCAACATTCCATTCCCAACATTCCATTCCCAACATTCCCAACATTTCATCCCCACCATTCCCAACATTCCCAACATTCCATTCCCTCCATTCCAACCCAACATTCCCAAAGTTCCAAACCAAATATTCCCATCATTCCATTCCCACCATTCCCACCATTCCCAACATTATGAACTCAACATTCCCAAAATTCCATTCCCACCATTCCCAACATTCCATTCCCACCATTCCCAACATTCCATTCCCAGCATTCCCGGAATTCCCGGAATTCCCGGAATTCCCACCGTGGCTCCGGAGGGTGGCGGCCGCCCTCAGCATCCGCCCGTCCAGGCGGGCGCGCGCCCGCAGCTCCCGGAACGGCCGCGACGCCGAAAATCCCTCGGGAACGGCGGCGCCCAACGCGGAGCGGCAGCGCTCCTCCAGCTCCGCCAGCAGCTGGGGACGGGGAGAAACGGGAAAAGCACGGAATTCCGGGCGGGAAATCCCAAAATTCCGGGGAATTCCCAAAATTCCAAGAAATCCACAAAATTCCGGCAAGTTCCCGGTTGGAAAAGACCCAAAATTTGAGGAAATCCCCGGTTGGAAAAGTCCCAAAATCTGGGGAATTCCCACTTGGAAAAGACCCAAAATTTGGGAAAAATTCCCAGTTGGAAAAATCCCAAAATTCCAGAAAATTCCCAGCTGGAAAATCCCAAAATTCGGGAAAAATTCCCAGGTGGAAAAGTCCCACAATTTGGGAAATTCCTGATCGGAAAAATCCCAAAATCCAGCTCCGACAGCAGCTGGGGACGGGGAGAAACGGGAAAAGCACGGAATTCCGGGCGGGAAATCCCAAAATTCTGGGAAATTCCCAAAATTCCAAGAAATCCACAAAATTCTGGCAAGTTCTCGCTTGGAAAAGACCCAAAATCTGGAAAAATCCTGATTGGAAAAGTCCCAAAATTCCAGAAAATTCCTGATTGGAAAAGTCCCAAAATTCCAGGAAATTCCCACTTGGGAAAGCCCCAAAATTTCGGGAAATTCCCGGTTGGAAAAGCCCCAAAATCTGGGAAATTCCCACTTGGAAAAGACACAAAATTTGGGAAAAATTCCCGGTTGGAAAAGTCCCAAAATCTGGGAAAACGCCACTTGGAAAAGGCCCAAAAATTTCCAGGAAATTCCAGCTTGGAAAAGACCCAAAATCTGAGAAATTCCCACTTAGAAAAGCCCCAAAATTTGGGAAATTCCAGACTGGGGAAGTCCCAAAATTCCAGGAAATTCCCAAAATACCGGGGAATTCCCGCTTGGAAAAGTCCCAAAATTTGGGGAAATTCCCAGTTGGAAAAATCCCAAAATTCCAGGAAATTCCAGCTTGGAAAAGACCCAAAATCTGGGAAATTCCCACTTGGAAAAGACACAAAATTTGGGGAAATTCCCAGTTGGAAAAATCCCAAAATTCCAGAAAATTCCCAGCTGGAAAATCCCAAAATTTGGGAAAAATTCCCAGGTGGAAAAGTCCCACAATTTGGGAAATTCCTGATTGGAAAAATCCCAAAATCCAGCTCCGACAGCAGCTGGGGACGGGAGAAACGGGAAAAGCACGGAATTCCGGGCGGGAAATCCCAAAATTCCGGGAAATTCCCAAAATTACGGGGAATTCCCAAAATTCCGGCAAGTTCCCGGTTGGAAAAGTCCCAAAAGTCCAGGAAATTCCCGGTTGGGAAAGCCCCCAAATTTGGGAAATTCCTGAATGGAAAAATCCAAAAATTTGGGAAATATTCCCACTTGGAAAAATCCCAAAAATTCCAGGAAATTCCTGGTTGGAAAATTCCCAAAATTTGGGAAATTCCTGAGTAGAAAAATCCCAAAATTCTGGGAAATTCCCACTTGGAAAAGCCTCAAAATTTTGGGAAATTCCTGGTTGGAAAAGGTCCAAAATTCCAGAACATTCCAGCTGGAGAAATCCCAAAATTCCAGGGAATTCCCACTTGGAAAAGCCCCAAAATTCGGGAAAAATTCCCAGATGGAAAAGTCCCAAAATTTGGGATATTCTCATTGGAAAAGTCCAAAAGTTCTGGAGAAATCTCAAAATTCCAGGAAATTCCCACTTGGAAAAATCCCCAAAATTTGGGAAATTCCTGAATGGAAAAGTCCCCAAAATTCCAGGAAATTCCCAGTTCGAAAAATCCAAAAATTCTGGGAAATTCCCACTTGGAAAAGTCCCAAAATTCTGGGAAATTCCAGCTTGGAAAAGTCCCAAAATTCCAGGAAATTCCCCGTTGGAAAAGTCCCAAAATTTGGGAAAAATTCCCGGTCGGAAAAATCCCAAAATTCCAGAAAATTCCCAATTGGAGAAACCCCAAAATTCTGGGAAATTCCTACTTGGAAAAAAAATCTGGGAAAAATTCCCGGATGGAAAAGTCCCAAAATTTGGGGAAATCCTCATTGGAAAAGTCCCAAAATTCCAGAGAAATCTCAGCTGGAAAAGCCCCAAAATTCCAGGAAATTCCCACTTGGAAAAATCCCAAAATTTGGGAAATTTCCACTTGGAAAAATCCCAAAATTCCAGAAAATTCCAACTTGGAAAAATCCCGAAATTTGGGAAATTCCTGAATGGAAAAATCAAAAAAATTTGGGAAATATTCCCACTTGGAAAAATCCCAAAAAATTCCAGGAAATCCCCAATTGGAAAAATCCCAAAATTCCAGGAAATTCCCAAAATTCTGGGAAATTGCCGCTTGGAAAAGTCCCAAAATCCCAGAAAATTCCGGTGGAAAAGCCCCAAAATTCCGGTGAAATGCCAAAATTCCAGGGAATTCCCACTTGGAAAAGCCCCAAAATTCCAGAGAAATCTCAGTTGGAACATTCCCAAAATCTGGGAAAAATCCCATTCGGAAAAGCCCCAAAATTCCAGGAAAATTCTCCTTGAAAAAGTCCTAAAATTTGGGAAATTTCCAACTGGGAAAGAACCGAAATTCCAGAACAAATCCCGGTTGGAAAAATCCCAAAATTTGAGAAATTCCCAACTGGAAAAGTCCCAAAATTTGGGGAAAAATCCCGGTGGGAAAAATCCCAAAATTTGGGAAATTCCCACTTGGAAAAGCCCCAAAATTTGGGGAAAAATCCCGGTTGGAGAAATCCCAAAATTTTGGGAAATTCCCACTTGGGAAAGTCGATCCCGGATCTCTGGGGTGGATCCCGAACGGCCACGGTCGATCCCAAATCCTGGGGTGGATCCCAGCTCCAGGAGTGGATCCCGGATCCCCAAGGATCCCAGGGTAGATCCCAAATCTGGGGAATTCTGGGGTTGGCCCCAAATCCCGGAGTGGATCCCAAATCCTGGAGTGGATCCCAAATCCTGGGAATCCCGGGGTCAACCCCGAATCCCGGAGTGGATCCCGACCTCGCGAGTGGATCCCAGATCATGGAGATCCCGGGGTCAACCCCGAATCCCGGAGTGGATCCCAAATCCCGGGGATCCTGGGGTCAATCCCAGATCCAGGAGTGGATCAGAATCATGGGGATCGTGGGATCAATCCCAACTCCCGGGGTGGATCCCAAATCCCAGAGTGGATCCCGAACCCAGGAATCCTGGGATCGATCCCAAATCCCAGAGTGGATCCTAAATCCTGGAGTGGATCCCAAATCCCGGGGATCCTGGGGTCAGACCCAAATCCCGGTGTGGATCCCGAATCATGGGGATTGTGGGATCCATCCCAACTCCCGGGGTGGATCCCAAATCCCAGAGTGGATCCCAAAGCCCAGGAATTCTGGGGTCAACCCCAAACCCCTGGAGTGGATCCCAAACCCCAGAGTGGATCCCAAATCCCGGGAATCCTGGGGTCAATCCCAAATCCCAGAGTGGATCCAAAACCCTGGAGTGGATCCCGAAATCCAGGAATCCTGGGTTCGACCCCAAACCCCTGGGATCAACCCCAAACCCAGGAGTGGATCGCAAATCCCAGTGTGGATCTAAAACCCTGGAGTGGATCCCAAATCCCGGGAATCCTGGGATCAATCCCAAATCCCGGAGTGGATCTAAAACCCTGGAGTGGATCCCAAATCCCGGGAATCCTGGGATCAATCCCAAATCCCAGTGTGGATCTAAAACCCTGGAGTGGATCCCAAATCCCAGGGATCCTGGGATCATTGCCAAATCTGTGAGATCGCCTCCAAACCCAGGAGTGGATCCCAAACCCCAGGAATCCTGGGATCAATCCCAAATCCTGGGGCGGATCCTAAATCCTGGAGTGGATCCCCCCCCCCCCCCCCCCCCCCCCAAAAAAAAAAAAAAGAGGAGTGGATCCCAAGAATCAGTCTGCCAGAGTGGATCCTAAAGCCCGGGGTCAACCCCGAATCCGGGAGTGGATCCCAAACCCCGGAGTGGATCCCGAATCTTGGGGCGTGTCCCAAACCGCCGAGTGGATCCCAGATCCCAGAGTCCATCCCAGGTCCATGGGTGGATCCCAAATCACGGGGTGGCTCCCAAACCCCTGAGTGGATCTCTAACCCCGGGGTGGATCCCAGATCCTGGGGCGGATCCCAAACCCCGGAGCGGATCCCAAATGCCAGAGTGGATGCCGAACCCCGGGGTGGATCCCGGACCCCGGAGTGGATCCCAGATCCCAGGGCAGGTCCCTGATCCCGGAGATGATCCCAAACCCTGGGGTGGGTCCCGGATCCCGGGGTGGATCCCAGATCTTGGAGTGGATCCCAAATCCCGGGAAACCTGGGTTCCACCCCAACCCCCCAGCCCCAGATCCCAAACGAGTGGATCCCAAATCATGGGGTGGATCCCGGACCCCGGGGTGGATCCCAAACCCCGGAGCAGATCCCGAACCCCGGGGCGGATCCCAGATCCCAGGGTGGATCCCAAATCCCGGGAAACCTGGGTTCCACCCCAAACCCCCCAGCCCCAGATCCCAAACGAGTGGATCCCAAATCATGGGGTGGATCCCAAATCATGGGGTGGATCCCAAACCCCGGAGCAGATCTCGAGCCCCGGGGCGGATCCCAGATCCCAGAGTGGATCCCAAACCCCCCAGCCCCAGACCCCAAACGAGTGGATCCCGGATCCCGGGGTGGATCCCGGGTCCCACCTGGCTGAGGCCGATGTGGCCCCGCAGCGCCCGCGAGTTCAGGCTCTGGGATCCGCCGGAATCCAGCAGGGCCTCGAAGAAACCCCTGGGAAAGGCCCAAGGCAGAGCCCATCAGAATCCCCCCAAAAAATCCCACAAAATCCCCAATCCCAAAAAATCCCCAAAACCCCAAAAAATCCCCAAATCCCCAAAAAAACCCAAATCCCAAATCCCCCAAAAAAACCAAATCCCAAAAATCCACAATCCCAAAAATCCCCAATCCCAAAAATCCCCAAATCCCAAAAATCCCCAATCCCAAAAAAAACAAACCCCAAAAATCCCAAAAATCCCCAAATCCCAAAAATCTCAAATCCAAAAATCCTACATCCCAAAAATCCCCAAATCCCAAAAATCCCCAAATCCCAAAAATCTCAAATCCCAGAAAAAACCAAATCCCAAAAATCTCAAATCCAAAAAACCCCAAACTCCAAATCTCAAAAAAAATCCCAAATCCCAAAAAATCTCAAATCCAAAAATCCCACATCCCAAAAATCCCCAAATCCCAAAAGAAACCCAAATCCCAAATCCCCCAAAAAACTAAATCCCAAAAATCCCCAATCCCAAAAATCCCCAATCCCAAAAATCCCCAATCCCAAAACAAAAACAAACCCCAAAAATCCCAAATCCCAAAAATACCCCAAATATCACATCCCAAATCCCAATTCCAAACCCCAAATCCCAAAAACCCCAAACCCCAAAACCCAAAAAACCCCAAATCCCAAAAATCCCAAATCCCAAATGCCAGATCCAAGATCCCAAATCCAAAACCCCAAATCCCAAATCTCAATCCCGAACCTGAAACCCCAAACTGCAAACTCCAAAAATCCCCCCGACCCCAAAGACCAAACCCCAAACACCAAATCCCAAAAATCCCAAACCCCAAATCCCAAAAATCCCAAACCCCAAAATTCCCAAAAATCCCAAACCCCAAACCCCAAATCCCAAAAATCCCAAACCCCAAAATTCCCAAAAATCCCAAACCTCAAACCCCAAATCCCAAAAATCCCAAACCCCAGACCCCCAAAATCCCAAAAATCCCAAACCCCAAACCCCCAAAATCCCAAAAATCCCAAACCCCAAACCCCAAATCCCAAAAATCCCAAACCCCAAACCCCAAATCCCAAAACCCAAATCCCCAACCCCAAACATCCCCAAACCCCCAAAACCCAAATCCCAAACCTCGAACGCCAAGTTACAAAAACTCCAAAACCCAAATCCCAAAAATCCCCAAACCCCCAAAATTCCAAATTCCAAGCCCAAAAAATCCCAAACCCCAAATCCCAAACCCCAAAACCCCAAATCCCAACCCCCAAAAACCCCAAAACCCCAAAAACCCCAAATCCCCAAATCCCAAAAAACCCCAAATCCCCAAAACCCCAAAAACCCCAAATCCCCAAATCCCAAAAAAACCCCAAAAACACCAAACTCCAAACCCCAAAAATCCCAAACCCCAAACCCCCAAAATCTCAAACCCCACATCCCAAACCCCAAATCCCAAAAACCCCAAAACCCCAAATCCCAAACCCCAAAAATCCCAAACCCCAAACCCCAAAAATCCCAAATCCCAAAAACCCCAAAACCCCAAACCCCAAAAATCCCAAATCCCAAAAACCCAAATCCCAACCCCCAAAAACCCCAAAAGCCCAAAGCCCAAACCCCAAAACCCCAAATCCCAAATCCCAAAAAACCCCAAGAACCCCAAAAACCCCAAATCCCAAACACCCCAAAAACCCCAAAATCCCAAACCCCAAATCCCAAAAAAACCCAAAACCCCAAACCCCCAAAAAATCCCAAATCCCAAACACCCCAAAATCCCCAAAACCCCAAAAACCCCAAACCCCAAAAATCCCAAACCCCAAAAACCCCAAAACCCCAAACCTCAACCCCCAAATCCCAAACACCCAAAAACCCCCAAACTCCCAAAGCCCAAAACCCAAAAATCCCAAACCCCAAAAGTCCCAAATCCTAAACCCCCCAAAAACCCCAAAACCCCAAACCCCAAAAATCCTCAAAAACCCCAAAACCCCAAACCCCAAAAACCCCAAACCCAACCCCCCCCCCAAAACCCCAAAACCCCAAAACCCCAAAAACCCCAAAATCCCCAAATCCCAACCCCAAATCCCAAAAACCCCAAAACCCCAAAAATCCCAAACCCCAAAAACCCCAAAACCCCAAAACCCCAAATCCCAAAAAAACCCCAAAAACCCCAAAACCCCCCAAAACCCCCAAACCCCAAACCCCAAATGTCCCCCAAAAACCCCAAACCCCAAAACCCCAAACCCCAAATCCCAAAAAAACCCAAAACCCCAAAAACCCCAAACCCCAAACCCCAAACCCCAAAAATCCCCCAAAAACCCCAAACCCCAAAACCCCAAACCCCAAATCCCAAAAAAACCCAAAACCCCAAAACCCCCAAACCCCAAACCCCAAAAATCCCCCAAAAAACCCCAAACTTCCCAAACTCCAACCCCGCGCGGGCGCCGCCGCCAACCACAAAATTCTCGCGTTGATTCCTTGTTTTGTCGTGCGGCGCCGCCTCTCATTGAGACGCGGGCGGGCGCCATCGGCCGGGCCGAGCGCGGCTTTACCAAACCGAGCCTAAACCGAACCGAACCGAGCCTAAACCGAGCCGAACCGAGCCGAACCGAGCCGGGCCTACCTGGGCAAGGCCCAGTCTCGCTCGCAGGCGCTCAGGAAGTGCTGCAGGCCCGGCGCCAGCAGAACCCCGCCGAGGTCGAAGAGCACGACGCGCCGCGCCATGGCCGCCGCCGGAGCCGGGACTCGAACCCGCGGCCCCGACCTTTGGCACAGTTTAGGCCACGCCCCCTGCCCTGAGGAGCGGCGCTGGGCGAGGCCACGCCCCCGCGGTGAAGCCACGCCCCTCGCGGGGAAACAGCGGTCGTCGAAGCCACGCCCCTCAGCGAAGCCACGCCCCCTCAGGGGTCCCAATGGGATTTTTGGGGTCAAATTTGGGCATTTTGGGGTTAAATTGGGATTTTTGCGGGGTCAACATTTTATTTTTTGGCGTCCCTGTGGCATTTTTAGGGTCAAAATTGGATTTTTTGGGGTCAACATTGGATTTTTTGGGGTCAAAATTGGGATTTTTGGGGATCCCAAAAGGAATTTTTGGGGTCCAAGTGGGATTTTTTGGGTCAAAATTGGATTTTTTGGGGTCAAATCGGGATTTTTTGGGTCAAAATTGGGATTTTTTGGGGTCAAAATGGGATTTTTTGGGGTCAAGCGGGGATTCGGCACCGCCCAGGCCACGCCCCCTGCCCTGAGGAGCGGCGCTGGGCGAGGCCACGCCCCCGCGGTGAAGCCACGCCCCTCGCGGGGAAACAGCGGTCGTCGAAGCCACGCCCCCTCAGGGGTCCCAATGGGATTTTTGGGGTCAAATTTGGGCATTTTGGGGTTAAATTGGGATTTTTGCGGGGTCAAAATTTTATTTTTTGGGGTCCCTGTGGCATTTTTAGGGTCAAAATTGGATTTTTTGGGGTCAAAATTGGGATGTTTGGGGATCCCAAAAGGAATTTTTGGGGTCCAAGTGGGATTTTTTGGGTCAAAATTGGATTTTTTGGGGTCAAGCGGGGATTCGGCACCGCCCAGGCCACGCCCCCTGCCCTGAGGAGCCGCGCTGGGCGAGGCCACGCCCCCGCGGCGAAGCCACGCCCCTCGCGGGGAAACTGCGATCGTCGAAGCCACGCCCCTCAGCGAAGCCACGCCCCCTCAGGGGTCCCAATGGGATTTTTGGGGTCAAATTTGGGCATTTTGGGGTTAAATTGGGATTTTTGCGGGGGCAAAATTTTATTTTTTGGGGTCCCTGTGGCATTTTTAGGGTCAAAATTGGGATTTTTGGGGATCCCAAAAGGAATTTTTGGGGTCCAAGTGGGATTTTTTGGGTCAAAATTGGATTTTTTGGGGTCAAATCGGGATTTTTGGGGTCAAAATTGGGATTTTTTGGGGTCAAAATGGGATTTTTTGGGGTCAAAATGGGATTTTTTGGGGTCAAGCGGGGATTCGGCACCGCCCAGGCCACGCCCCCTGCCCTGAGGAGCCGCGTTGGGCGAGGCCACGCCCCCACGGTGAAGCCACGCCCCTCAGCGAAGCCACGCCCCCTCAGGGGTCCCGATGGGATTTTTGGGGTCAAATTTGGGATTTTTGGGGGGTCAAAATTTGGATTTTTTTGAGGTCCCTGTGGGATTTTTTTTGATATCAAAATTGGAATTTTTGGCATCCCGAAAGGATTTTTTTGGGGGGTCAAAATTTGATTTTTTGGGGTCAAAATGGGACTTTTGGGGGTCAAAATGGGATTTTTTGGGTTAAACTGGGATTTTTTTGGGGTCAAAATAGGATTTTTTTGGGGGTCAAAATGGGATTTTGGGGGGTCAAATTCGGATTTTTTGGGGTCAAAATTGGGATTTTTTTGGGTCAAAATGGGATGTTTTTGGGACCAAAATTGGGATTTTTTGGGCTCGAAATGGAATTTTTTGTGGCTAAAATGGGATTCTTTTCGTGTCAAAATGGGATTTTTTTTGGGTTAAACTGGGATTTTTTGGGGTCAAAATGGGATTTTTTGGGGGTCAAAATGGGATTTTTTTGGGGTCAAAATGGGATTTTTTGGGGTCAAATTCGGATTTTTTTGGGTCAAAATGGGATTCTTTGGGTCCAAAATGGGAATTTTTGGGGACCAAAATGGGATTTTTTGGGTCGAAATGGGATTTTTTTGGGGTCAAATTCGGATTTTTTGGGGTCAAAATTGAGATTTTTTTGGGGTCAAAATGGGGTTTTTTGAGACCAAAATGGGATTTTTTGGGGTCAAAATTGGATTTTTTGGAGTCAAAATTGGGATTTTTGGGGGGTCAAAATTTGGATTTTTTTGAGGTCCCTGTGGGATTTTTTTTGATATCAAAACTGGAATTTTTGGCATCCCGAAAGGATTTTTTTGGGGGGTCAAAATTTGATTTTTTGGGGTCAAAATGGGACTTTTGGGGGTCAAAATGGGATTTTTTGGGTTAAACTGGGATTTTTTTGGGGTCAAAATAGGATTTTTTTGGGGGTCAAAGTGGGATTTTTTTTGGGTTAAACTGGGATTTTTTGGGGTCATAATGGGACTTTTTGGGGTCAAAATGGGATTTTTTGGGACAAAATGGGATTTTTTGGGGTCAAATTCGGATTTTTTTGGGTCAAAATGGGATTCTTTGGGTCCAAAATGGGATTTTTGGGGTTTTTTGGGATTCGGCACCGCCCAGGCCACGCCCCCTGCCCTGAGGCGCGGCTTTGGGCGAGGCCACGCCCCTCCCATAGACCACAATGCTGGAGAAGCCACGCCCCTGTTGTGAAGCCACGCCCCCTCCCATAGACCACAATGCTGGAGAAGCCACGCCCCTGTTGTGAAGCCACGCCCCTCCCATAGACCACAATGCTGGAGAAGCCACGCCCCTGTT
>NC_071532.1:112314453-112398602 GCF_026979565.1 Vidua chalybeata | reverse complement strand
CCCCGAAATCCGTGTGACAGTCCCGGGGACCCAGGGACACCCCGAAATCCGTGTGACAGCTCTGGGGACCCAGGGACACCCCGAAATCTGTGTGACAGCCTTGGGCACCAAGGGACACCCCGAAATCCGTGTGACAGTCCCGGGGACCCAGGGACACCCCGAAATCTGTGTGACAGCCCTGGGCACCCAGGGACACCCCGAAATCCGTGTGATAGTCCCGGGGACCCAGGGACACCCCGAAATCCGTGTGACAGTCCCGGGGACCCAGGGACACCCCGAAATCCGTGTGATAGTCCCGGGGACCCAGGGACACCCCGAAATCCGTGTGACAGCCTTGGGGAACGAGGGACACCCCGAAATCTGTGTGACAGCCCTGGGCACCCAGGGACACCCCGAAATCTGTGTGACAGCCTCGGGCACCCAGGGACACCCCGAAATCTGTCCCAAACCTGGTGTCCCCCATCCCATTATCCCGTTATCCCGTTATCCCGTTATCCCGTTATCCCGTTATCCCACCCCATCCCTCCCCCTCTCGGTGGGACCCAGGGAATGGTGGCCAGGGCCCGGTGTCACCTGCTGTCCCCTCGCTGTCCCCTCGCTGTCCCCTAGCTGTCCCCACCCCTCAGGCCCTCCCTGGGGCTGAGTTTGGGGGGCAGTCGGGGACCAGGGGACACTGGGTGACACCGGCCACCCCTGGAGGGGACCCAAAGGCCAGAGGGGTGACAGTGGGGGTGACAGGGGGGTGACAGGGGGGTGACAGTGTGGGTGACAGGGGGGTGACAGGGGGTGACAGTGGGGGTGAGAGGGGGGTGACAGGGGGGTGACAGTGTGGGTGACAGGGGGGTGACAGGGGGTGACAGTGGGGGTGACAGGGGGGTGAGAGGGGGGTGACAGTGAGAGTGACAGAAGGGTGACAGGGAGTGACAGTGGGGGTGACAGGGGGGTGAGAGGGGGGTGACACTGGGGGCGACAGGGGCGTGACACTAGGGGTGACAGTGGGGGTGACAGTGTGGGTGACAGAGGGGTGACAGCGTGGGTGACAGGGGGTGACACTGGGGATGACATTGGGGGTGACAGAGGGGTGACACTTCTCAGGGTGGGGTCAGGGCTGGGGACATCCTTGAGCGTGGGGGACAGCGGTGACAACCCCTGGGAGAGCCTGGCGGGGTGGGGACATGTCCCTGTCCCCTGCCCCGGGCTGGGGGTCCCACACCCCTGTCCCCATGGGGCTGGGGGTCCCACATCCCTGTCCCCGTGGGGCTGGGGGTCCCAAACCCCTGTCCCCATGGGGCTGGGGACCCTACAGGGACACGTCCCTGTCCCCTGCCCCGGGCTGGGGGTCCCAAACCCCTGTCCCCGTGGGGCTGGGGACCCTACAGGGACACGTCCCTGTCCCCTCCCCCGGGCTGGGGGTCCCACAGGGGGGTCCGGGCCAGCAGAGCCACTGGCGGGGGGTGACAGCGGCTTGGGGACACATCCCGGGGTCGGGAGGATTCCCCGGTCCCGGGGGTCGCGCGGGGATTTCCCGGTGGGAGCGGGGAGAGGGGGGGGGGGGGGAGTCCCGGCACTGCGGGATCGGGGATTTGGGGGGGGGCTTGGCCGGGGAATCGCCCCAAAAACTCCGGGATGGGAGAGAGGGGGGATCGGGCAGGGGGATCACCCCCATCCCAAGGGATGGGAGACGGGAATCTGGGCACGGGGATCGCCCCAAAAACACCGGGATGGGAAACAGGGGGGTCGCTCCGATCCCAAGGGATGGGAGAAACAGGAATCAGGGCACGGGGATCGCCCCAAAAACACCGGGATGGGGGAGAGGAGGATCGCTCCGATCCCAAGGGATGGGAGAAACGGGAATCAGGGCAGAGGGATCGCCCCAAAAACACCAGGATGGGAAACGGGGGGATCCGGGCAGGGAGATCACCCCAAAAACACCGGGATGGGAAACAGGGGGGTCGCTCCGATCCCAAGGGATGGGAGAAACAGGAATCAGGGCACGGGGATCGCCCCAAAAACACCGGGATGAGAAACCGGGGTCCTGGCCGATGTTTCCCGGAGTCAGAGGAGGCAGAGAGGGATGGCCCGGATCCCACCAGGATGGGAGACGGGAATCCGGGCAGGGGGATCGCCCCGAAAACACTGGGATGGGGGAGAGAGGGGTCCGGGCAGGTTTTTCCCAGAGCCGGAGAGGGATCGCCCGGATCCTAAGGGATGGGAGACAGGCGGGTCCGGGCAGGGAAATCACCCCGATCCCACTGGGACGGGAGACAGCGGGGTCCGGGGGGGTTTTTCCCGGTGCCAGAGGAACCGAGCAGAGGGATCGCCCCGAAAACACCGGGATGGCAGACGGGAATCTGGGCAGAGGGATCGCCCCGATCCCATCGGGATGGAAGAGAGGGAGGGATCGCCCCGATCCCACCGGGATGGGAAACAGGGAGGGTCCTGGCATGTTTTTCCCGGTTCCGGAGGAGCCGGGGAGGGGTCGCCCCGATCCCAAGGGATGGGAGAAAGGGGGGTCTGGACAGGGGGATCGCCCCGGTCCCACGGGACGGGACACAGAGCACCGGGGTTTTTTTCCCGGTGCCGGAGGAACTGAGCAGAGGGATCGCCCCGATCCCACCGGGACGGGAGAGAGGGGGGTCCTGGCAGGGGGATCACCGTGATCCCATCGGGATGGGAGACAGGAGGGTCCGGGCAGGGGGATCGCCGTGATCCCATCGGGATGGGAGACAGGAGGGTCCGGGCAGGGGGATCGCCGTGATCCCACCGGGATGGGAGAGAGTGGGTCCTGGCAGGGGGATCGCCCCGATCCCACGGGACGGGCGGCGGCGGCGGCGGCGGCGGGGGGGTCTCCGTGCGGCGAAAGCACCGAGCTCCCGATTTCCCCCCGCTCCCTCGGGGCCAGGCGGGGCTTTCCCGGCGCTTCCCGCGCGGATCCCCAGATCCCAGCGGCAAAAAGCCCAGCCGGGATCTGCCCGCGGGGAGCCGGGCGGGGCGGGGGCAGCCGGTACCTATGGTGGTGATGACGGTGATGGCGAAGTAGAAGGAGCCGGCGAATTTCCACTGGACGCCGGCCTTGTGCGGCTTGAGCTTGAGCACGACCCGCTCGAGCTCGCCGTAGCTCTCGGCGCTCAGGTTGTACTTTCTCTTGAGCTCGTCGCTCTTGGCCTCCAGCCGCCGCCTCTCCGCCGTCTCCGCCTCGGACTCGAGCGCGTCGAAGACGGCGGCGCCCACCAGCAGGTAGGTGAAGGTGCAGACGATCAGCGCCAGCGTCCGCACGTTCTGCCGCTTCATCGTGCGCCGGCGGCGGCTGCGGGGCGCGGCGGGGCCGGCTGGGGCATGGCGGCAGCGCCCGGGCACGGCGGGCGGCCGGGGGAGGCGGCCGAGGCGCGGCTGCGGCGGCCGCGGCGGCGGCGGGGCCGGCGGAGGAGCGGGAGGAGGGATGGGGAGGAGGGAGAGGGAGGAGGAGGAGGAGGGAGGAGGAGGAGGAGGAGGAGGGAGGGATGGGGAGGAGGGAGGGGGAGGGGGAGGGGGCGGAGCTGTCCTTCAGCACCAGCGCCCCCGGGGGACCCCCCGGGTGTCGCACGGGGCCGTGGCCCCCGCGCTGGGGACAGCGGCGAAGCGCCCCAAAGCGCGGCCGGTCCCGGGAGCCGCGTCCGCTCCGGGAACGGCTCCCAAAATCCCGGATCCCAAAATCCCAAACCTGGGAACAGCTCCCAGATCCCAAACATGGGAACAGATCCCAAATCCCAACTCTGGGAACAACTCCCAAAACCGCAAAGCCCAAATCCCAAACCTGGGAACGGCTCCTAAACCCCAGATCCCAACCCCGGGAACAGCTTCCAAAGCCCAAATCTAGGAACAGCTCCCAAAACCCCAAACCCCAAATCCCAACCCTGGGAATCAGGTCCCAAAACCCAAATCCCAACTCTGGGAACAGCTCCCAAAACCCAAATCCCAACTCTGGGAACAGCTCCCAAAACCCCAATCTCAGTTCTGAGAACAGTTCCCAAACCACAAAGCCCAGATCCCAAACCTTGTAACAGCTCCCAAATCCCAGCCCTGGGAACATCTCCAAAACCCCCAAAACCCAAACCCCAGATCCCAAACTCCAAATCCCAACCCTGCCCCAGAGCTGTCTCCACCTGCACCCCATGCCATCCCATCCCATCCCATTGATCCCATCCCACTGATCCCATTATCCCATTATCCCATTATCCCATCCCACTTTTCCTGGGGCATTCACAGGGATCCGGGGATTCTCTGGGAATTCCAGCCCAGCCAGGAATTCCTTCCCAAGATCCCAAAATCCCAAGCTCCCCTTTCCCACTGGAAGCCTTTCCTTGGCTCCTGGCCCTCCAGCCCTTCCCCAAATTCCAGCTCTCCTGGAGCCCCTTTGGGATCGGGAAGCGGCTCCAAGGATTCCCTGGATCCTTCCCAGATCCAGCTGCACATTCCCAGCTCTCCCAGCCTGGATCCAGCTCCGTGTCTCCTCTCCAGCTCCGTGTCCCGCTGATTTCGGGATCCCGGAGCTGCAGGTGGGCTCTTCACCGGGACGCAATTCCCGCTTTTCCCGCTGCTCGGATTTCGGGATCATCCCGGGATCCCTGCGGGGCTGGAGTCGGGAGCAGGGAATGTTTTCCAGCCGCGGGACAGGCTCTGTCGCAGCTGCTGTCACCCGAAACCGGGGACAATTGTCCCTCACACGTGTGCTGGCACCTCAGCCCAGCCCCGGTCCCGTGGGAACTGCGGAGTCCCCGAGGAATTCCAAACAGGGAATTCCAAAGGCAGCCAGGAAATCCACCCAGCCCGTCCCCTCGTCCCCTGGTGTCACGGGGGACACTGGGGCGAGGACAGGGTGACACTGGGATGGGGACAGGGACAGGGACAGGGACAGGGTGACACTGGGATGGGGACAGGGACAGGGACAAGGACAGGGTGACACTGGGGACAGAGTGACACTGGGATGGGGACAGGGACAGGGACAGGGACAGGGACAGGGACAAGGACAGGGTGACACTGGGACGGGGACAGGGACAGGGACAGGGACAGGGTGACACTGGGACAGGGACAGGGACAGGGACAGGGTGACACTGGGATGGGGACAGGGACAGGGACAGGGTGACACTGGGATGGGGACAGGGACAGGGACAAGGACAGGGTGACACTGGGACAGGGACAGGGACAGGGACAGGGTGACACTGGGATGGGGACAGGGACAGGGACAAGGACAGGGTGACACTGGGACAGGGACAGGGACAAGGACAGGGTGACACTGGGACGGGGACAGGGACAGGGACAGGGTGACACTGGGATGGGGACAGGGACAGGGACAGGGACAGGGTGACACTGGGACGGGGACAGGGACAGGGACAGGGACAGGGACAGGGTGACACTGGGATGGGGACAGGGACAGGGACAGGGTGACACTGGGATGGGGACAGGGACAGGGACAGGGACAGGGTGACACTGGGACGGGGACAGGGACAGGGACAGGGTGACACTGGGAACAGGGTGACACTGGGATAGGGACAGGGACAGGGACAGGGTGACACTGGGATGGGGACAGGGACAGGGACAGGGTGACACTGGGAACAGGGTGACACTGGGATAGGGACAGGGACAGGGACAGGGACAGGGTGACACTGGGAACAGGGTGACACTGGGATGGGGACAGGGACAGGGACAGGGACAAGGACAGGGTGACACTGGGAACAGGGTGACACTGGGATGGGGACAGGGACAGGGACAGGGTGACACTGGGATGGGGACAGGGACAGGGACAGGGACAGGGACAGGGACAGGGACAGGAACAGGAACAGTGTGACACTGGGGACAGGGTGACACTGGGATGGGGACAGGGACAGGGACAGGGACAGGGACAGGGCCAGGGTGACACCAGGGTCACGCGGTGCAGGGTTAATGGGGTGCTGTGAGTTATGGGGATCTGTGGGTTATGGGGTGCGGGGTTATGGGGTGTGGGGTTAATGGGGTGTGGGGTTAATGGGGTGCAGATTTATGGGGTGTGGGGTTAATGGTGTGTGGGGTTATGGGGTGCGGGGTTATGGGGTGTGGGGTTAATGGGGTGCAGATTTATGGGGTGTGGGGTTAATGGGGTGTGGGGTTAATGGGGTGCAGATTTATGGGGTGTGGGGTTAATGGGGTGTGGGGTTAATGGGGTGTGGGGTTAATGGGGTGTGGGGTTAATGGGGTGCAGATTTATGGGGTGTGGGGTTAATGGGGTGTGGGGTTAATGGGGTGCAGATTTATGGGGTGTGGGGTTAATGGGGTGCAAGGTTAATGGGGTGCAAGGTTAATGTGGGCTGTGGGGTGCAGGCTTTCCTGGGATACTGTTGGGAAGGTTTGGTTGTGTTTCCTAGGATGTTCATGGGATGCTTGGGATGTGATTCCCGAGATTCCGTGGATCAGGAATATTTGGGGTGCAATTCCCGGGATGCCGATGGGATATTTGTGATGAGATTCCCGGGATGCTGTTGGGATATTCGGGATGTATTTCCCAGGATACTGTTGGGATATTTGGGATGCGTTTCCCAGGATGCTGTTGGGACATTTGGGATGCGATTCCCAGGATGCCAATGGGACATTTGGGATGCGATTCCCAGGATGCTGTTGGGGCATTTGGGATGCGTTTCCCAGGATGCCAATGGGACATTTGGGATGCGATTCCCAGGATGCCGTTGGGATATTTGGGATGCGTTTCCCAGGATGCCGTGGCTGCCAGGCCATTCCCGTTTTCCCAGCTCCATCCCGAGCCAGGCCGGGAGCAGCCGGATCCAACACAAGCTGTCGCGGCAGCTGCCGCACCGCGGGCACCGGGAAAAGGCCGAGGAACTTCTCCGGCTGGGAGGAATCCCGCAGATCTGGGCTCCCAACACCGCTGCTCCTGCCCAGGCGAGTCCCGGGGGATCCCAACGCTCCCAGATCCCAGAGCTCCTGGATCCCTGCTCCGGGAATCTTCGGGGGTGGGAACAGGGATTGCTGTCCCTCAGCCTGGACTGGGAATATTGGATCCCATCCCAGCATCCCGGTGGGAATGGGGATTTGTTCTGTGCCAGGGTTTTGAGCTCCCCCATCCCAGTTTCCATCTCCAATCCCAGTTCCCCTCTCCCCATCCCGGTTCCCCTCTCCCATCCCAGTTCCCCTCTCTCCAATCCCAGTTTCCCTCTCCCATCCCAGTTTCCCTCTCCCCATCCCAGTTCCCCTCTCCCATCCCAGTTCCCCTCTCTCCAATCCCAGTTCCCCTCTCCCCATCCCAGTTTCCCTCTCCCATCCCAGTTTCCCTCTCCCATCCCAGTTTCCCCTTCCCATCCCAGTTCCCCTCTCCCATCCCAGTTCCCCTCTCCCCATCCATTTCCCTCTCCTATCCCAGTTTCCATTTCCCCCATCCCAGTTCCCCTCTCCCATCCCAGTTCCCCTCTCTCCAATCCCAGTTCCCCTCTCCCATCCCAGTTTCCCTCTCCAATCCCAGTTTCCCCTTCCCATCCCAGTTCCCCTCTCCCCATCCCAGTTTCCCTCTCCCATCCCAGTTTCCCTCTCCCCATCCCAGTTTCCCTTCCCATCCCAGTTCCCCTCTCTCCAATCCCAGTTCCCCTCTCCAATCCCAGTTTCCCCTTCCCATCCCAGTTTCCCCTCTCCCATCCCAGTTTCCCTCTCCAATCCCAGTTTCCCTCTCCCCATCCCAGTTTCCCTCTCCCCATCCCAGTTTCCCCTTCCCATCCCAGTTCCCCTCTCCCCATCCCAGTTTCCCTCTCCCATCCCAGTTTCCCTCTCCTTGTCCCCTCTCCCCTTTCCCGACATGAGTCATTCCCTGGCCCCCGGAGATTCCCGAACTCCAGCCGCTGCTGCCTCTGGAAAACCACAAATGGATCCGGGCTCCAGCCGGGCCATTTGCTCCCTCCCCGCTGCCAAAAATAAAAGGAATTAAAAAGCAAAAAAACACCAAGAAATCCACCCGAAATTGCTCCTAAAAAGCCAAATGTGCTCCCGCTCTTCCTCCGGCGCTGCCGAGTCATTCCCAAAAAGCTCCGGTTTCGCCTTTGCGGGATCCTAATGGATCTCAGCGCCGGCAGCTGGCGATTCCCGTGGGATGGGGCTTGGCTGACGAGGTTCCTGCAGGGCCCAAGCCCCGTGTCCCGGCTCAGCCGTTCCCGACCCCCCTCAGGATGATCCTGCGGGAATTCTCTTCCCGTCACTGCCCTTGGAGGGGCTTTGGGAGTGGAAGGCCGGGAATGGGAAGCGTTGGGAATTGCCTGTTACCCCATCTCTGAGTGAGGATTTTGGGATGAGCTCCCGGCCCGTCCCGGGAATGGGACTGAGGTGGTTGGGCCGGGAGCTCTGGAATTGCAATCCAGGGATTTGGGTGGGATTCGGGGATGGGCTTGTGGAGGTGGCTCCGGGTATCCCAAGGCAGCTGTTCCGGCGGATGCCGTCTCCCAGGATGGGAATTTGGGATCCCTGGATATCCCACTGGGAATGGGCACTGATGGAACAGGGCACAGCCTGGGACCCTCCTGCGTTTCCGGATATCCGGGGAATTCCTGAGAGACTCCTCCCTCTGGAAAACAGAGCTGGGGTGGGAGAATGGGATAAGGGGATGATGGGATGAGTTACTCCAATCTTTCCTTGGACACTGCCAGGGATCCAGGGATTCTCTGGGAATTCCAGCCCAGCCAGGAATTCCTTCCCAAGATCCCAAAATCCCAAGCTCCCCTTTCCCACTGGAAGCCATTCCCTGGCTCCTGGCCCTCCAGCCCTTCCCCAAATTCCAGCTCTCCTGGAGCCCCTTTGGGATCGGGAAGCGGCTCCAAGGATTCCCTGGATCCTTCCCCGATCCAGCTGCACATTCCCAGCTCTCCCAGCCCTGGAGCAGCTCCGTGCTCCCCTCTGGCCTCTCTCCAGCAGCTCCACACCCTTGGGATGTTGGATCCCAGACCGGGAGCAGCTCTGCAGGTCGGGAATCCCCTGAGCCAGGAATTTACTTTTCCTCCATCCCAGCAGCACCAGCTCCGGGAATTGGGAATTTTCCTCAGCCGTGAAAAGTCCTTATTTGGTGGAGTCACTTCCCAGGTTTTGGGGAGCTCCGGGGATCTCCGGGTGCAGCGGGAATGGGGCGGGAAAGGGAACATCCCCCAGATTCCAGCCAGAAAAGTGATCCTGCAAATCCCTGCTGCTCATCCCGCTGGGATATTGGAATGTCCCAATTCCAAGGAGGCAGCCGGGATCCATCCCAGTGGAATGTCCCAATTCCAGGGAAGCAGCCGGGATCCATCCCAGTGGAATGTCCCAGTTCCAAGGAAGCAGCTGGGATCTATCTCGGCCCCACTGTCCCCTCTGTCCCCGCTGTCCCCACTGTTCCCGCTGTTCCCGCTGTTCCCGCTGTTCCATCCCGATTTAGCTCCGGTGAAAGCTTTGCTTTTCCTGATGTGATCTTTCCTGACGTGGAGCCCTTCCCGCCCTCCCTTCCCTCGGGATGGATGCCATCCCTGCGGATCTGACACTTCTGGGCCAGCAGCAGCCACCCCTCCATCCCCTAAATCCAGCCGGGAATCCCAATCCCGGCCCCCAGAACGCCCCTATCCCAGAAAAAACCCTCCCGAAAAGCCCCGTCCCGGCCGGAGCCGCCTGATCCCGACAAAACCCAAGGAAAACACGGAGCTGGCTGCCCGTGCCATCTGGAGCACAAGGAAATGGAATTTTAATTAAAAACTCATGAGCTGGATGCTATAAATACCTCGGAGCGCTGGAAGTTATTCCCACATCGGGAACACCGAGCTCCCATCCCGGCCCCGGAGACGGGATCAGGGTTGGGATCGGGGTTTTTATCATTCCTGGAGATATTTGTTTGGTTTTCCTCGCTTTTCTTTTTCTGGGAGCACTCAGGGGTTTGGGGGAGCTCTGGGCTGGAGGCAGCAAATCCCAGGAATCCTCACTCCGGGTCGTTTGGGGCCTGGATTTCCGAGCTGTCGGAATAACGTGGATGAAGCAGCAGCAAAGTTTCGGAACGTCCCCGGAATTCCAGGTGCGCCACGCTCCCAAAAAATCAGCAGACAGGAAAGTCGGATTCTCCAGCTGGAAAGGGAATTTGATCCCGGATCTGAGGGATGATCCCTGGAATGAGCGGGAAAAGGGATTTGCCAACACCAGCACTGGGTGGGATCCAAAATCCTCCAGGATTTTCCTGGAGAACAGGGACGGATCCAGACCGGGAGCGGAGCAGAACATCCCGACCCCTGTCCAGACAATTCCGACATCTGGAGTCCATGGATGCCCCAAGTGAAATATCCACATCCCGCTGGGAATCTTGGGAAAGGGGCTTCATCCCAGATTTCCCTCAGGGCTGCATCCCGTGGAGCACAGCGGGAATTTTGCCCAGAGCAGGAGGAGGAGGGCGATCCTGGATCCTGATCCCGATCCTATGGAATGCAGGGGATGCAGGGAATGCAGGCCTTGGGATCTCCAGGAAGCTGGAGAACATCCTGGAAGTGCATGGGGGAAATCTCTGGGGGAAAAGGGGCGGGAATGATCCATGACCCCAGATCCCAGATCCTGGATCTTTGGTGTCCACACAGCAAATCCTGTCCCAAAAAGAGCCCTTTTTTGGGATTCCTGCTGGGAATTTCTTCCCAGGCTGCTCCCGGCCCATCCCCGCCCGCTCCGGGGGAGTCCCTGTGCCAGAGGATTTGGGATCCCGGCCCTTCCCGAGCTGTTTTCCAGGGAAGAGGGAGCAGAGCCGGCCTGGATGGAGCCCAGGAGGGAGCAAATCCACCCCACGGATCCCTGCTCCGGAGTTTTTGTGGGAACAGGGCCTTCCCAAGGCTCCCAGGGACAGGGAGACCCCCATGGATGAGGAATTCAGGGGTGGAATTCCTGGAATTCAGGGATGGAATAATCCACTTTTAAAAACAATTAGCCAGGAAAAACCTTTCATTCCTGGGGAAAAAAAAAAACAAAACTGCATTGCAACATCCATTTGTGATCCCTGCTGATCCCGCAGGACATTCCCATGGGAATTTTGGATTCAGAGGTGCGGAGAGGAGCAGCCACAAAATCCTCCCTTTTCCAAGGGTTTTTCCCTCCTGGAGAGCCCCACACCATCCATCAGGAGCTCCGGCTCATCAGGAATTCCCCTTCCCCCACCGCTTTTTTAGGAGCTGCCGGGCTCCTCCGAGCCTCGGAAAAGCGGGAACCACCGGGAAATTGGGATGTGCTGGGAATGAATTTCCAGCACATCCTCTCCCTGTCCCAAAAAAAGCCGGAGCCAGGAATGAGGAGGCAGCCGGAGCAATGTAAATACAGAGCTGCACAGTCAAAACAAGGAAAAATCCCAACGTTTTTCCCGGTTTTTCGGGACGCGGCCCCCGGAGGGAGAGCTCTGCCTCCAGGAGATAACCGGGAAGGGGGAGGAATGTTTTCCCTTGGCTGCGTGGATGCAGAATTCCCAGAGCCGGAGCAGCGGGGATTTCGGGATCAAAGGAGACGTTTGGGTGGGAAGGGACCTCAAATCCCAGCCCAGCCCAATCCTGAAACCAATCCCAGGGTGCTCCAACACTTCCCGGGACACTGCCAGGGATTCTCTGGGAATTCCAGCCCAGCCAGCAATTCCTTCCTGAGTTTTCCCAGGCAATCCCTGCCCCGGCCAGGCTGGCTCAGGCCATGGAGGATTTTTCTATGGGAATTGCGTGAGGAGAGCTGGGAAGGACCCTTGGGATGGGGAGCTGGATCCTGCTGGGGTGTTGGGATGCTGCCGGGATGTCGTGCAGAGCACGGGGAATTCCCAGGAGGAACGGCAGCTCTGGAGAAGGAGGAAAGCCCCGGGTGGTGCTGGATCCAATCCCAGGGCTGGGAGAGCTGGGAATGGGCAGCTGGATCGGGGAAGGATCCAGGGAATCCTTGGAGCCGCTCCCCGATCCCAAAGGGGGTCCAGGAGAGCTGGAATTTGGGGAAGGGCTGGAGGGCCAGGAGCCACAGAATGGCTTCCAGTGGGAAAGGGGAGCTTGGGATTTTGGGATCTTGGGAAGGAATTTCTGGCTGGGCTGGAATTCCCAGAGAATCCCCTGATCCCTGTGAATGTCCCAGGAACGTTTGGATCACCCTGGGATCGGGAAAATGTTGGGGCTGGACTGGGATGGGATTTGAGGTCTCTTCCCACCCAAACCATTCCATGATCCGATGGGTCCCTGCTCTGGGAATTCTCTGTTTCTCCCTTCCCAGCTCCCGTTGTCCCTCTCCATCCCAGCCCGGCTTCCCACTGCTTCCCTCTCCCTTTGGAATCCCTGTCCCGGGATCTCTGCTCCCGGCAGAGCTGGATCTGATCCTTCCCATTCCCACCTGGATCCTCCATGGGCTGAATCCCGTCCCTTTTCCCACCCCAGCTCCGTGGGATCCCTTTTCGGGAATGTGGCAGCTCCTGGTTCTCTGCTCCGGGCCCTGCGCCAGCGGCTCCGGGTCCGGAATTCCCGGGAACAAAGGGCAAAGCCCCGATCCATCTTTTCTTCCCAAAACTGGGCACGGGGCCAGGCCTTGGCACTGCTTCCCCCGCGCTCCGGCAGCCAAGGATTGCACAGAATCCCTGGGAAAAGGCCCGGAAAAGGGGATGAGAGGGACTCCTCATGTCTGACAGGCCCGGGCTGGAGAATTCCAGAAAAATCCAGGCACAGGATCCAGGGGGACTCCTGGGATTTGTAAGGCAAGCAGGGTGGGGGGAAGTGGCCCAAGCGAGTCACAGCCGGGCAATTCTGGAATTGGGAGCGGGAATTCCTTGTCCTGCTCAGGGATGAGCCTGGGAATTGCGAGAGGATTCAGAGCCAGCATTGGGATTTTTTTTTTCCCTAAAATAAATGGGGGGGAAATGAAGGAAAAAGGGATTATCCAAGGATACTGAGGGAAGCGGAGTCATTTTCCAGAGGCAAAGCTCCCAGTTTAAACGCAAACCACGATCCCTGGAAACACGGGATGAGGGATTGGCTCTGGATTCGTGTGGCTCTGAGAAAACCCAAGGTGAGCTGGAATTACCCAGCAGGACCCATCTGGGAATTTTTCCCATTTTTCCAAGAGTCTTTTTCCTCCTTCCTCTGTCAGTTTCCAGCACCTGGAAGTGGTTGTGGATTCCCAAGGGTCCTGCCCGCATTCCAGCTGGGATCACTGCAGGGATCGCTTCCACACCAAAGGTTGGAATTGGATAAGCAGGGAATCATCAAATATCCCGAATTTTGGGGATGATCCCAGGCTGGGATCCAGGTGTCCGGAATCGGTGTCAGGATAACTTTGGGATGTTCCCGAATTCCGTGACAAGCCTGGAATGTCATGGATCTCCCATGAACCCTTTGCCGCTCCTCTGTCCCTCCGGGATTTCCTGGAATCCCCAAAGTTCCTCAGATGGATCCGGACACCAAAGTTTGGGAATTGCCCGGAGCCTGGAAAACTGCAAGAGGTTGTTCACAATGCGCTCTGCTCCAAGGAAATTTCCAGTCCTGGAATCATGGAATGGCTTGAGGAGGGAAGGTTTCAATCCCATCCCACTCCATGGGCAGGGACAGCTCCCACGATCCCAGGTTGCTCCAAGCTTCTGGAAATCTGCCCTGGAAAACTTCCAGGGATGGGGCAGCCCCTGGGAATCCTCAGGGATTTGGCTTGGTCCCAGCACATCCCACAGGGCTCGGAATTCTGCTTCCAAGGGGAATCTGTGGAGTGAGAGAGGGTGGAAAATCGGGATTTGCATCCCCCAGGAATCCTGGACAACCTGTCCCTTCCCTGACCTTGTTTCTCCTTCTGGAAAGATTTTCCTGAACTTTCTCCTCCTTTCCTGCATTTGGAGCCTGGAATTTTGCCGGCCACCAGGACACAGGGAGAATCTCTTCCCATTCCTTATTTTTTCCTTTGGAAACAGCAGGATCAGCCCGGCCACAAAAAAAACAATTCCAAATCCTCCCAGCTGCTCCTGCAGGTTGGATTTTCCTGGAAAATCACGGGAAGCAAGGAAAGCAAAGGCCCTGGTGAGCCGGGATCCGGGAGCACCTCGGAATGCCGGGAATCCGAGGCTGACCCCGGGAGCTGCTGGAACCAGGACACAACAACCCCGGGAGCGAGGCTGGAAAAGCCACAGGATGTGACAGGGAGGGAGGAAATCAGGGAAAATCCCAATCTTAGCACAAATCCACCCTGACAGGAAAGAAGGGATCGGAACGTTCCCGGATCCGCCGTGTTCCCGGATCCGCCGCGTTCCCGAATCCGCTGCCTCCCCATGCCAACGCAACAGGATCCACAGCCGGGAAAAAATGGGATCCGGAGCTGTTCCCTGTGTTCCCTGCCCTTCCCAGGGCCTTGTGGTTGCAAATCCCGCCGGGAGCAGCCAGAGGAGGGCTGGGAATGGGATAGTGATCCCAGCCTTGGGACAGTGGGAATCTCCTGGACATCGACGGAATCCAGGGAATGGTACCGGGATGGAGATTCCCCACCAGGGCTCTTCCGGGAAAAATCTTTGGATTCATCCCCCACCAAGTGCAGATGGACAAAGTGGGGAATTCCTGCTGGGAATGAGCCTGGAGAGGTTCCAGAGGAAAATTCCAGGCTCTGTCCATCCTTTTCCTGGATCCAGCTGCCTTACCAAGGCTCTTCCCTGAGGGGATCTTGGAATTTTGGGTGGGAAGGAACCTCAAAGCCCCTCCAGTCCATGGACAGGGACATTTCCCACTATCCCAGCTGGATTTTCCCACATTTCCATCCGTGCTTCTCCTCCAGGAGTGGGAATGGTTGATCCCCCTGGACGAGGCCTCTGGGAGAGGTTTTTTTTTTCCGTGGATTTTCCTCGCCGCTTTTCCCTGCCTTCTGCTGGAGCCGATCCCCACATCCAAAACTTCTCCCAGCAGGTTTTCCCCAGCCTGAATCGCGGGATTGCCACCAAGGCTGGGTGTGGCCGCTCTTCCCTGGCGTTCCACGGTGGGAATCTGGGAATTCCCATCCCACCACATCCCCCCTTCCCCATCCCATCGGGATGGACGGGGCAGATCCCGGATCTCCAGGAGCTCAGGGGGTGTTTTTTTGGGAAAAGGGAGCGGACGGTGGCCCTTGGGGACACTCCCTGGTCCCCGGGCGGTGTCCGTGACCTTGGGAAGGGCAGCGCTGCCGTTGGGAACATTCCAATATTGACGTTTTCCGCTTCCGAGCCCTCGGAGCGGGGCTGTGGTCCGGGACGAGGCTCTCCGGCTCCTCCGGATCAATGGGAACACCACAAGGACCTCCCCGGCGTCCTTGTCCCCGCCGCGGGATGGGGACGGATCATCCCAACCCTGGCTCTTGGGATCCTCCCCATCCCGGATTTTCTGCGTTCCCTTGGAATGCCCCATGCTGCTCTCCAGGGAGAAGGGAAGCCGTGGAATCCCCTGGATCCTGGGAATGGTTTTCCGTGCGGGTGGGAGGAGATGGGGAACGGAGAACACGGGAGATGCTTCAAAATCCCAGGATTTTTGTGCCTAAGGGACAATGCGGGGCTGGGAAGGGCCCTCCTGGAATGTTTGGGAAGGACTCCAGAAGGTTCTCCTGGAGCTGAGCCCTCTCTGGGATGTTTCCCTGACTCCATCACCACATTCCCGGATGTCCCAGCCAGATGCATCCAGCCCCAAATCCCTCCCCATCATGGATTCATCCCCATCCATGAGATTTCATGGAATTCCGTCCTGGTTCGGGTGGGAAGGGACCTTCAATCCCATCCCAGTCCAACCCCGACACTTCCACGATCCCAGGGAGCTCCAACCTTTCCCTGGAAGCTCGCAGGGATTCTCTGGGAATTCCATCCCAGCCCCTCTCCACCCTCTCAGCCAGGAATTCCTTCCCAAGATCCCACCAATCCCTTTGTTGTTCCTCCTTTATTTCCGGTGTGGAAAATCCAGTTCCCCAAGCCTGGAGCAGGGTTTGGAGCACCTTCCACCCCCTCCATTCCGCCTGGAGAGGTGGAAAAGACAGGGAAAAGTGGTGAGGAAAATCCATGGAAAACACATTTCCCAGAGGGATCAGCCTGTCCCCACCTGGAGGAGACGCAGAGGCGGAAATGTGGGAAAATCCAGGATAGCGGGAAGTGTCCGTGCCCATGGAAGGGAGTGGGATGGATGGGCTTTGAGGTCCCTTCCCACCAAAACCATTCCATGATTCCCACCAAAACCATTCCATGATTCCCACCAAACCATTCCATGACTGCCACCAAAACCATTCCATGATTCTCACCAAAACCATTCCATGATTCCCACCAAACCATTCCGTGATTCCCACGCAGACCATTCCGTGATCCCCACCCAAACCATTCCGTGATTCCCACCAAAACCACTCTGTGATTCCCACCAAAACCATTCTGTGATTCCCACCAAAACCATTCCATGATTCCCACGCAGACCATTCCGTGATTCCCACCAAAACCATTCCATGATTCCCACCAAAACCATTCCATGATTCCCACCAAACCATTCCATGATTCCCACCAAAACCATTCTATGATTCCCACCAAACCATTCTGTGCTTCCCACCAAAACCATTCCGTGATTCCCACCAAAACCATTCCATGATTCTCACCAAACCACTCTGTGATTCCCACCAAAACCATTCTGTGATTCCCACCAAAACCATTCCATGATTCCCACCCAAACCACTCTGTGATTCCCACCAAAACCATTCCATGATTCTCACCAAACGATTCTGTGATTCCCACCAAAACCATTCTGTGATTCCCACCAAAACCATTCTGTGCTTCCCACCAAAACCATTCCATGATTCCCACCGAAACCATTCCGTGATTCCCACCCAAACCACTCTGTGATTCCCACCCAAACCATTCCGTGATTCCCACCAAAACCATTCTGTGATTCCCACCAAAACCATTCCATGATTCCCACCAAAACCATTCCATGATTCCCACCCAAACCATTCCATGATTCCAAGGGATTCTGCACCGCCTCTGTCCCAGCTTCCCGCATCCCTCCCCCGATCCTGCTCCGCATCCCTGGAACCAGCAGCTGCCGGAGGCAAGGGCTGCCTTTGATGGTTTTCCAGGAAATCCAAGGACACGGAATGACCGGGAGAGGCCCATTAGGGCCGGCAGGTGCCTGATGGAAAACAGAGACGGCCGCAGGCGCTTCCCAAAATTCAATTAGGGATTGTAAACAGCTCCGCTGGGCTGGGCCTGGACACCGGCATAAACCCTCTGGAAAATGCTCCTGGGGGAAGGGTTTCCTGGGAAAAGGGAATTTTTGGGGCAGCCCAGGGAGCTGGGGGAGGGAAAATGGAATCAAACTCGGCCCAGGTTTGGATCCAGCTCTGTCCCAGTGGTGGGAGAGGAGCCGAGCGGGGGGGAAACGGGCAAAATCCAGGAGCCTCCGGATGCTGGCGTGGCTTTGGGAAGTCACTTGGGCCAGGGAAGTGATGCCATGGCTGGACATGCCACAGGGATACTCCACCTCTGGATTTGGGTTCTGCACCTCTGGCTTTGGGTCTTTCACTCTGGGTTTGGGTCCTCCTCCTCTGGGTTTGGGTCCTTCACTCTGGGTTTGGATCCTCCTCCTCTGGGTTTGGGTCCTTCACTCTGGGTTTGGGTCCTCCTCCTCTGGGTTTGGGTCCTTCACTCTGGGTTTGGGTCCTTCACTCTGGGTTTGGATCCTCCTCCTCTGGGTTTGGGTCCTTCACTCTGGGTTTGGATCCTCCTCCTCTGGGTTTGGGTCCTTCACTCTGGGTTTGGGTCCTCCTCCTCTGGGTTTGGGTCCTTCACTCTGGGTTTGTGTCCTCCTCCTCTGGGTTTGGGTCCTTCACTCCGGGTTTGGGTCCTTCACTCTGGGTTTGGGTCCTTCACTCTGGATTTGGGTCCTTCACTCTGGGTTTGGGTCCTTCACTCTGGGTTTGGGTCCTTCACTCTGGGTTTGGATCCTCCTCCTCTGGGTTTGGGTCCTTCACTCTGGGTTTGGATCCTCCTCCTCTGGGTTTGGGTCCTTCACTCCGGGTTTGGGTCCTTCACTCTGGGTTTGGATCCTTCACTCTGGGTTTGGATCCTCCTCCTCTGGGTTTGGGTCCTTCACTCCGGATTTGGGTCCTTCACTCTGGGTTTGGATCCTCCTCCTCTGGATTTGGGTCCTTCACTCTGGGTTTGGATCCTCCTCCTCTGGGTTTGGGTCCTTCACTCTGGGTTTGGATCCTCCTCCTCTGGGTTTGGGTCCTTCACTCTGGGTTTGGATCCTCCTCCTCTGGGTTTGGGTCCTTCACTCCGGGTTTGGGTCCTTCACTCTGGGTTTGGGTCCTCCTCCTCTGGGTTTGGGTCCTTCACTCTGGGTTTGGGTCCTTCACTCTGGGTTTGGGTCCTTCACTCTGGGTTTGGATCCTCCTCCTCTGGGTTTGGGTCCTTCACTCTGGGTTTGGATCCTCCTCCTCTGGGTTTGGGTCCTTCACTCCGGGTTTGGGTCCTTCACTCTGGGTTTGGATCCTTCACTCTGGGTTTGGATCCTCCTCCTCTGGGTTTGGGTCCTTCACTCCGGATTTGGGTCCTTCACTCTGGGTTTGGATCCTCCTCCTCTGGATTTGGGTCCTTCACTCTGGGTTTGGATCCTCCTCCTCTGGGTTTGGGTCCTTCACTCTGGGTTTGGATCCTCCTCCTCTGGGTTTGGGTCCTTCACTCTGGGTTTGGATCCTCCTCCTCTGGGTTTGGGTCCTTCACTCCGGGTTTGGGTCCTTCACTCCGGGTTTGGGTCCTTCACTCTGGGTTTGGGTCCTTCACTCCGGGTTTGGGTCCTTCACTCTGGGTTTGGATCCTTCACTCTGGGTTTGGATCCTCCTCCTCTGGGTTTGGGTCCTTCACTCCGGATTTGGGTCCTTCACTCTGGGTTTGGATCCTCCTCCTCTGGATTTGGGTCCTTCACTCTGGGTTTGGATCCTCCTCCTCTGGGTTTGGGTCCTTCACTCTGGGTTTGGATCCTCCTCCTCTGGGTTTGGGTCCTTCACTCTGGGTTTGGATCCTCCTCCTCTGGGTTTGGGTCCTTCACTCTGGGTTTGGATCCTCCTCCTCTGGGTTTGGGTCCTTCACTCTGGGTTTGGATCCTCCTCCTCTGGGTTTGGGTCCTTCACTCCGGGTTTGGGTCCTTCACTCCGGGTTTGGGTCCTTCACTCTGGGTTTGGGTCCTTCACTCCGGGTTTGGGTCCTTCACTCTGGGTTTGGATCCTCCTCCTCTGGATTTGGGTCCTTCACTCTGGGTTTGGATCCTCCTCCTCTGGATTTGGGTCCTTCACTCTGGGTTTGGGTCCTCCTCCTCTGGGTTTGGATCCTTCACTCTGGGTTTGGATCCTTCACTCTGGGTTTGGGTCCTTCACTCCGGGTTTGGGTCCTTCACTCTGGGTTTGGATCCTCCTCCTCTGGGTTTGGGTCCTTCACTCCGGGTTTGGGTCCTCCTCCTCTGGGTTTGGGTCCTTCACTCTGGGTTTGGATCCTCCTCCTCTGGGTTTGGGTCCTTCACTCTGGGTTTGGGTCCTTCACTCCGGGTTTGGATCCTTCACTCTGGGTTTGGGTCCTTCACTCCGGGTTTGGGTCCTTCACTCTGGGTTTCGGTCCTCCTCCTCTGGGTTTGGGTCCTTCTCTCTGGGTTTGGATCCTTCACTCTGGGTTTGGGTCCTTCACTCCGGGTTTGGATCCTTCACTCTGGGTTTGGGTCCTTCACTCCGGGTTTGGGTCCTTCACTCTGGGTTTGGATCCTCCTCCTCTGGGTTTGGGTCCTTCACTCTGGGTTTGGGTCCTTCACTCTGGGTTTGGGTCCTTCACTCTGGGTTTGGGCTCTGCACCTCTGAGTTTGGATCTTCCACATCTGGATTTGGGTCCTTCACTCTGGGTTTGGGTCCTTCACTCTGGGTTTGGGTCCTTCACTCTGGGTTTGGGCTCTGCACCTCTGAGTTTGGATCTTCCACATCTGGATTTGGGTCCTTCACTCTGGATTTGGATCCTCCGCATCTGGGTTTGGATCCTGTGGATTTGGGTCCTGCACCCCTGGGTTTGCGTTCTGCACCTCCAGGTTCAAATCCTTCATATCTGGATTTGGATCCTTCACCTCTGGATCGGATCCTTTACCTCTGGGATTGAATCCTTCACCTCTGGGTTTGGATCCTCTGGATTTGGATCCTCCACCTCTAGATTTGAATCCTTCACTTCTGGGTTTGGATCCTTCACCTCTGGGATTAGATCCTTCACCTCTGGGTTTGGATCCTCTGGATTTGGGTCCTCCACCTCTGGATTTGAATCCTTCACCTCTGGGTTGGATCCTTCATCTCCGGGTTTGGATCCTCTGGATTTGGATCCTTCACCTCTGGATTTGGATCCTCTGGATTTGGATCCTTCACCTCCGGGTTTAGATCCTCTGGATTTGGAGCCTTCACCTCTGGACTGGATCATTCACCTCTGGACTGGATCCTTCACCTCTGGGTTTGGATCCTCTGGATTTGGGTCCTCCACCTCTGGGTTTGGATCCTCTGGATTTGGGTCCTCCACCTCTGGGTTTGGATCCTCTGGATTTGGGTCCTCCACCTCTGTATTTGAATCCTTTACCTCTGGATTTGGATCCTTCACCTCTGGGTTTGGATCCTCTGGATTTGGATCCTTCACCTCTGGATTGGATCCTCTGGATTTGGATCCTTCACCTCAGAGATTGGATCCTCTGGATTTGGGTGCTGGGATGGCCTGGAATGCCACTGTCCCTCCCCTCCCATCCCGCTGTGCACAGATTCAGGGAATCATGGAACGGTTTGGGTGGGAAGGGGCCTTCAATCCCATCCCATTCCAACCCTGCCACCTTCCTCTATCCCAGGCTGCTCCAAGCCCTGTCCAGCCTGGCCTTGGACACTCCCAGGGATGGCCATGGGATCTCGGCCAGGAATGTTTTCCTCATTTCTGAGTTTCTGGGGGACAGGGACAAATTGATCCTGTTTTGCTCCAGTTTCAGGGGAGCAGGAGCCTTTCCCTGATCCCGGATCCAGCCGCTCCCTCATCCTGCACATCCCTTTTCCAGCCGGAGATGGGATGTGGGAACAGGACACGGGAGGAGGATGGAGCCAACGGGTTGGAAAGGAGGACAAGGGCTGGAGGGGCAGCAGCCAGGGAATGGCTTCCCTGGGAAAGGGGAAGGAATTCCTGGCTGGGCCAGAATTCCCAGAGAATCCCTGGATCTCTGGCAGTGGCCCAGGAAAGGTTGGAGCACCCCGGGGTCAGGGACGGTTTCAGCATTGATCTGGGATGGGATTTAAGGTCTTTCCCACCCAAACCATTCCAGGATTCCATGGAACATTCAGGCCCCAGCATCCAGAGCAGTCGGAATGAGGAATTGTGGCTGTTCCCTATTCCACAGGCTGGAACAGAGCCGGGATCCAGAGCCTGGACCAATCTGCAAAGTGGAAGATCCTGGCTGGGAGTCGGAATTCCTGATCCCTGTCCCGGGCATTCCGGATGGACTCCCACCACCTCCTCTGCCTGCTTTAAATTTGGATTATTTCACCTCCAGGGCACCTTCCCGTTTTTCCACCCCAATCCCCATTTTCCACTCGTGTCGGATCCGGTGTCCCAAGTGTCCGGTGCCACCATCTGCTTCCCAAAGGGATGGATAAGGAGCTTTCCCTGGGACATAACGGCATTAGGGAGTCTGCCGGGAATTAGGGAAGCGCTCACAGGATTTGTTCCAGAGCTTAATCCAATTCCAGCCGCAGGAGAGTTTGAGCTCCGCATCCACAGCCCTTGGAGCAGGAGAGGCAAATCCAATTCCAATCCCCCTGGAAAACCTCGGCACGGGGTGAGGGCGGCACTCCCGGGATGCTCCACAGCCGCCCTTCACCCAGAGCAGGAATCCGCAGGGCTGGGAGAGAGGGATCCAAACTGGATCGGGGGTGCCCAGGTCACCAACCCCAACATTCCCGATGTCATCAGCTTCAGTATTCCCAACCCATGTCATCCATCCCCAACATTCCCAACCCATGTCACCAACCTGAACATTCCCAACCCATGCCATCCATCCCAAACCTTCCCAATCCATGTCATCCATCCCCAACATTCCCAACCCATGTCACCAATCCCAACTTTCACAATCCATGACACCAACCTGAACATTCCCAATCCATGTCACCAACCTGAACATTCCCAATCCATGCCACCCATCCCAAACCTTCCCAATCCATGTCATCCATCCCCAACATTCCCAACCCATGTCACCAATCCCAACTTTCACCATCCATGACACCAACCTGAACATTCCCAATCCATGTCACCAACCTGAACATTCCCAATCCATGTCACCAATCCCAACATTCCCAACCCATGTCACCAACCCCAACAATCCCAACCCATGTCATCCATCCCCAGCAGTCCCAATCCATGTCACCAACCTGAACATTCCCAATTCATCTCATCCATCCCGAATATTCCCAATCCATGTCATCAGCTTCAATATTCCCAATCCATGTCACCAACCTGAACATTCCCAATCCATGCCACCAACCCCAAAATTCCCAGTCCATGCCATCCATCCCAAATATTCCCAATCCATGTCACCCACAGGGAAGAATTCCTTCCCAAGATCCCAAAATCCCAAGCTCCCCTTTCCCACTGGAAGCCATTCCCTGGCTCCTGGCCCTCCAGCCCTTCCCCAAATTCCAGCTCTCCTGGAGCCCCTTTGGGATCAGGAAGCGGCTCCAAGGATTCCCTGGATCCCATTTTTTTTTGTGCTTTGATCCCTCGGAGCTGCATCCCATAGGATTTGTCTGCTGGGAAACAAAATCCCAGCCTGGAGCCATCCCGGCAGCTCCAGAGGATCCTGGAATGGTTTGGGTGGGAAGGGACCTTCGATCCCATCCCATTCCATTCCCTTTCCCTATCCCAGTTTGCTCCATTCCTATCCAACCTTTCCTTGGGCAATTCCAGGGATGGAGCAGCCCCAGCTTCTCTGGGAATTCCAGCCAGAGCCTCATGTGCTTTTCCCGAATTTTTTCCAAGCCTAGGAAAAATTCACTGGGATTTTCCCTCTTGTTTTGACTCCGAATACAAAGGGAACGCTGGGAAAACTCAGCTCCATTTTTAAATTTTCCTATTTCCTACTTTTAAATTTTCCTATTTCTTACTTTTCCCTATTTATTTATCCTCTTTCCTCGGTTTTTTTTTTTTTTTTTTTCCTGCTTTGTAGCTCTCCCCACTCCAGGAAAACTGTGGAGGAGGGAAACCTATTCCCGAAAAACCATCATCTTCCAGCTGCTCCAGGATTTTCCTGCCTTTTCCCTGGAAAAGGGAACTCCACGCTCCCAGTTAAATCCTGACCTTCTCCTCCCCTCCTCCCTCAGGGAGATCCGTCCTTTCCAGCAGAGACTCCTCCAGGATTTTCCAGGAAAGTCCTGGGAAGGAGCTGGGCTGGGGCCGTGTGGCAAAAATTCCAAGATTTGGGATGGGTTGGTCCCACCTGAGCTCACCTGGAGCCAAAAGGGGAGGCCTAAAGGGGGAGTGCCCGTGGGAAAGTGGGGAAAAAGGAAAATATGGGGGCAAAAAGTGGGAAAAGGAGGGGGAAATAGGTGGGAAAAGAAGGGAAAAGAGGTGGAAAAATAAAGAAAAAGAGATGGAAAAAAGAGGGGGAAATAGGTGGGGAAAAGAAGGGAAAAGAGGTGGAAAAAGAGGAAATAAGAAATGGAAAAAGAGGGAATAAGAGGTGGAAAAAGAGGGGAAAAGAGGTAGAAAAAAGAGGGAATAAGAGGTGGAAATGAGGGGAAAATAGGTGGAAAAAGAAGGGAAAAGAGGTGGAAAAATAAGGGAAAAGAGGTGGAAAATAGGGGGTGATAAGGAAATAAAATGGTGATAAAAGATATAAAAGGAGGGCGATAGGAGATAAAAAGTCATAAAATGATGATAAAAGGGGCAAAATCAGGATAAAAGGGGCTTAAATGGAGGGCGATAAGAGGTTTAAAAGGGGACTGATAAGAGATAGCAAAGGAAATAAAATGAGGTGTAAACTGAGGGTAAAAGAGGTGTAAAAAGGGGTAAAATATGTAAAAAGAGGAGTAAAAGTGGTGCAAAAAGAGGCGTAAGAGTGGTGTAAAAGGGGGTGAAAAAAGGTGTAAAAAGAGGAGTAAAAGTGGTGGAAAAAGAGGTGTAAAAGTGGCGTAAAAAGAGGTGTAAAAGTGGTGTAAAAAGAGGAGTAAAAGTGGCGTAAAAGGGGGTGAAAAGGTGTAAAAAGAGGAGTAAAAGTGGTGTAAAAAGAGGAGTAAAAGTGGCGTAAAAGGGGTGAAAAGGTGTAAAAAGAGGAGTAAAAGTGGTGTAAAAAGAGGAGTAAAAGTGGTGTAAAAGGGGGTGAAAAGGTGTAAAAAGAGGAGTAAAAGTGGTGTAAAAAGAGGAGTAAAAGTGGTGTAAAAGGGGGTGAAAAGGTGTAAAAAGAGGAGTGAAAGTGGTGTAAAAAGAGGAGTAAAAGTGGTGTAAAAGAGGGTGGTAAGAGGTGTAAAAGGAGGGTGATGAGAGACAAAAAAGGAAATAAAAAGATGAAAAAAAGAGGCGTGAACTGAGGGTAAAAGAGGTGTAAAAGGGGGGTAAAAAGGTTTAAAAAGAGGAGGAAAAGAGGTGCAAAAAGAGGAGGAAAAGAGGTGTGAGACGAGGGTAAATGGGTTCCGAAAGGGAGGTGATAAGAGATAGAAAAAAGAAATAGAAATTTCTTTTTAAAGAAAAATTCCTTTTGTTAAAGAAAATATTTTAAAACTTTAAGGTTTTTTTTTTTTTTAATGGTTTAATTTTTTTAATTCCTTTTTTTTTTTTTTTTTTATGAAATGAAATAAAATAAAATGCTGATAAAGGAGATAAACCGAGATGGTCGTAAAAAGTTCTCAAAGGCTCCAGAACGACGACAAAAGAGCTGTAAAAGGGCAGGGACGCGACCCCAAAACTCCCTGCGCTCCCAGGGCCGGGCAAACCTTGGAATTGTGCCATGGAATTGTGCCCCTCTCTGGATCCCATCCCGGGCAGGGATCTGCGGCATCAAGGACGAATTAATGAGAGGCTTTAATTAATTATCCTCCCCGAGGGCGGGGCACAGATGTTGCCCACAGCTGGAGACGGGAGATCCCAATCCCAGCCTCAGGAAGGGACTGGGAGAGCCTGGGAATGAGGATGTGCCTGCCCAGATCCCGCTGGGAATGAGCCCGGCCCCGAGCTGGGAATGGCCGGGAAGGGTCTGGAAGTTGCCACCAGCGATTTCCAAGGGCCCGAATGTGTAATTACAGGGATTAGAGGGATTAGGGGAAAGCAGGACACGGCAATTCCCTTAATTCCACGCGTTCGCGCTCCCGGGAGCATCTGGGGACAGCCTGGAATGGTTTTCCAGGGGGATTCTCCGTCCTTGATCCCAGCCCAGCCATGGATCAGCTCAAATCCCCTGGAATACGGAGTGGGGGGGATGGCTGGAACTAAGTGAGGGGAGCTGGGGGTGGGATTTTGGGAAGGAATTCCCAGCTGGGAGGGCGGGGAGGGACTGGGATGGAATTCCCAGAGAATTCCTGGGAGTGTCCAAGGAAAGGTTGGAGCACCTTGGGATGGTGGGAGATGTCCAAGGTCCCTTCCCGCCCAAACCATTCCAGAATCCTCTGGAGCTGCTGGGATGGCTCCAGGCGGGAATTCTGTCTCAGCAGGCAAATACTTTGGGATGCGGCGCCAAGGGGAAAAAAATAGGATCCACGGAATTCCTGGATGGATTTGGGAGGACATGGAACAGTGGCAGGACTGGAAATTCTGGGAATGGCTGGATCCCGCCTTGGAGAACTTTTCCAACCTCAACAATTCCATGATTCCAGGAGCAGCATCCTCGCTCCTCCCATTCCACCCTCTCCATCCCGCTTTTCCTCTCATCCCCAGGTTGGGTGAAAAAATCTCCAGTCGGGGGGGAAAAAAAATTCCCGAATCCCTCCCGATCCTTCACCTTGTAGTAAACGCCGTTGAGGTTGGAGAAGAAGCACTGGTGGTACCACCAGCCCCCGTGGGAAATCTCGGCGCAGATATTCCCGGAATCCGGAGTGCTGAAGCTCCTCTTGTCGTGGTACCAGGCGAAGGAATCCTCCACGGTGCCGCTGAATCCGTCCACGTGAAGCCGGTAGAAGTTTTCCTCGTCCTCGATGCTGCAGGGGACAAAGGAACGTTTCCATGGGATCGTCGGAATTCCGCCGGAATTTTCGTTTTCCAGCCGGGATCGCGGCTTTCCTAAGGCGGGGCTGCTCCGGCCGCGATCCCTGCTGGGATTTATCGCCTCGAAAAGTCGTGGATGGGGAGGGATGGGGGTGGTGGGGAATTTGGGAATTTCGGGATGAAGTGGGTGGAGCAAGACTGGGAAAACCATGACAAAGGAATGTGGGAGCCTTGGGAAAATCCCTTTAATTATCCAGCGTAAGGAGCATCCCGGAGATGGAGATAATTCGTGGAATCATGGAATTATGGAATGGTTTGGGTGGGAAGGGACCTCAAAGACCATCCCATTCCAACCCTGACACTTCCCACTATTCCCAGGTGGCTCCTGGGATATGGCAGGGCATGGAATGGGATGGGATCGAAGGTCGCTTCCCACCCAAACCATTCCAGAATCCTCTGGAGCTTCTGGGATTGCTCCAGGAGGGAATTCTGTCTCAGCAGGCAAAGACTTTGGGATGCGGCGCCAAGGGGAAAAAAATAGGATCCAGGGAATTCTTGGAGCCGCTTCCCGATCCCAAAGGGGCTCCAGGAGAGCTGGAATTTGGGGAAGGGCTGGAGGGCCAGCAGCCAGGGAATGGCTTCCAGTGGGAAAGGGGAGCTTGGGATTTTGGGATCTTGGGAAGGAGTTCCTGGCTGGGCTGTAATTCCCAGAGAATCCCTGGCAGTGTCCAAGGAAGAGCTGGATGAGATTCTGGGATAGCTGGAAGTGCCCCTGCCCTTGGAATGGTTTGGGTTTTGAGGTCCCTTCCCACCGAATCCATCCCTCAATTTTGGGATCCATCCCTCCTGCTCATCCCAGGAGCATCCAAGGCCTTTGCAGAATTCCTGCCGGGATTTGCAGAGCTCACAGCTCATCCCTTATTTATGATCCCCCCCAAAAAAAGAAAAAAAAAAAAAAAAAAAAGGAATTGTTCCTCTCAAAAAACTGGAGCGGTTTCATCATCCCTGCAGTCAAAGGCAGCTTTTCCTTGGGATTTTTCCAGGTTTTTCCTGCTGACGTCACCGGCATCCATCACCTGCCTGGGACTTCAGAGGTGGAGAGATCCGTGCGGGAAACGCGATCCCGTGTCCCCAAAAAGAGTCCAGAGGGGGAATTCTGAGCTGTGCCAAAGGAATCCAGCAGCAGCTCCCAAGGATTTTGTTAAAATCCAGGGATCTGAAGAGATTCCATCAGAATTACCCGGGAAAACCCCAAGGAATCTTGGAATTGTTTAGGTGGGACAAGAGTTCCGAGAGCACCGAGTCCATGGGGAGTTTTTCCCCCCTCCACGGGGAGTTTGTTCCTCTCCCTTTTCCCGGGAATGTGGATCCTCGAGAGGACATCTCCATCCTGGAGGGCCAAAAGCTGGGAACGGAGCTGGGATTTGCAAATTTCCTGGAATTCTGGAATGGTTTGGGTGGGAAGGGACCTCAAATCCTTCAATCTTATCCCGTTCCAGCCCTGACACTTCCACCATCCCGGGGTGCTCCAACTTTTCCTTGGACACTCCCAGGGATTCTCTGGGAATTCCAGCCCAGCCCCTCCCCACCCTCCCAGCCGGGAATTCCTTCCCAAAATCCCAAACTTCTCCGTTTCAAGCACTTCCTTTCCACGATTTCCCCCCGCGCCACGATCCCCGCTCCATCCCGATATTCCAGCCTCGCCCTTTTCCCGGCCGGGAATTGGGATCGGGAGGGATCTCCCGGTGCAAATCCCACCCGAATGAGGGAATCCCGGAATGCCGGGACACCGGGAATGGAGCCCCCGTGGCAGCGGGCAGGGCTGGCTGGGATTTGGGGCAGGAATTCCTCCCTCGGGAGCTCCCAGGGATGCAATTCCCGAGCTCTTGGTGCCCTCTAAAGGGCTGGACCGGGAGCAGCTGCAGAGCGATCCCGGCAGTGGGAAAAATCCATGGAAAAGGCAAAAAAAAAAAAAAAAATCCTGCCTTGGAATCGCAGGTTTGAACTGGGAGCGGGTCCAGGGCCAGAGGAGGATTTGGGATCGCCCATTCCAGGTGGGAACATCCCTGAAGCCGGAAAGGAATTTCGGGATCAGATCAGCCCTGAGCTTCCGGCCTTCCCGTGAAAGATCCCAAAAAATTCCCAGATCCATCCTGGGTTTTCCTTTGTTTTCCTCCTCCCCCCACCCCGTTTTCCCCCAAGTTTTTTCTTCCTGTTTTAATTTTAATTTTAATTTTAATTTTAATTTTAATTTTAATTTTAATTTTAATTTTCGGGTTTTTCTCGATTTTTGTTGCCTTCGTTTCCTCCTTTCCTTCCTTTTCCTTTTCCTTTTCCTTTTCCTTTTCCTTTTCCTTTTCCTTTTTTCCTTTTCCTTTTCCTTTTCCTTTTTCCTTTTCCTTTTTCCTTTTCCTTTTCCTTTTCCTTTTCCTTTTCCTTTTCCTTTTCCTTTTCCTTTTCCTTTTCCTTTTCCTTTCCTTATCCCCAAATCCTGACCCCAAAATCCCGTTCCCAAATTCCTGACCCCGCAAATTCCTATTCCCAAATCTGGTCTTAAAATCCCAATCCCAAATTCTATCCCCAAAATCCCGTCCGCAAATTCCTGTCCCCAAATCCTGACACCCCCCCCCCCACAAATTCCAGTCTTAAAATCCCAATCCCAAATCCTATCCCCAAATCCTGTCCCAAAAAATCCCATTCCCAAATTCCTGCACCCCAAAATCCCGTCCCCAAAATCCCATCCCCAAATCCTGACCCTAAAATTCTGTCCCCAAATCCCTGCCCCCCAAATCCTGTCCCAAAAATTCTGGGATTTTTTTGGGGAGAGGATTTGGGATCGGGATTTTAAGACCAGATTTGGGGTCAGGATTTGGGGGGTCAGGATTTGGGAACAGGATTTGGGGACAGGATTTTGGGGAGAGGATTTGGGAACAGGAATTTGGAAGCTGGATTTTGGGGACAGGATTTTGGGGACAGGAATTTGGTATCGGGGATTTGGGAACGGGATTTTGGGGACAGGAATTTGGGGACAGGAATATGGGAATGGGATTTTTGGGACAGGATTTGAGAATGAGATCTGGGGCCCGGGATTTGTGGCCAGGATCTGGGGAGCAGGATTTTGGGGGAGTCAGGATTTGGGGACGGGATTTTGGGGAGTCAGGATTTGGGGATGGGATTTTGGGGACAGGAATTTGGGAATGGGATTTTGGGGACAGGATTTGGGGATAGGATTTGAGATCGGGATTTTAAGACCGAATTTGGGAACAGGAATTCGGGGGGTCAGGATTTGGGGGAGAGGGTTTGAGGGGTCAGGATTTGGGGACAGGATTTGAGGGGTCAGGATTTGGGGACGGGATTTTGGGGAAAGGAATTTGGGGACAAGAATTTGGGGATGGGATTTTAGGGACAGGATTTGGGGGACAGCAATTTGGTATCAGGGATTTGGGATCGGGATTTGGGGACAGGAATTTGGGGGGTCAGGATTTGGGGACAGGATTTGGGGACAGGATTTGGGGGGTCAGGATTTGGGGACGGGATTTTGGGGACAGGATTTTGGGGAGAGGAATTTGGGGATGGGATTTTGGGGTGCAGGAATTTGGGAATGGGATCTTTGGGACCGGATTTGGGGATAGGATTTGGGATCAGGATTTTAAGACCAGAATTTGAGGGGTCAGGATTTGGGAATGGGATTTTGGGGACAGGAATTTGGGGTCAGGATTTGGGGGGTCAGGATTTGGGGAGGGGATTTTAGGGACAGGAATTTGGTGTCAGGGATTTGGGAACAGGAATTTGGGGACAGGATTTGTGGAGAGGAATTTGGGGATGGGATTTTGGGGTGCAGGGAATTTGGGAATGGGATTTTGGGGACAGGAATTTGGGAATGGGATTTTTGGGACAGGATTTGGGAATGAGATCTGGGGCCCGGGATTTGTGGCCAGGATCTGGGGAGCGGAATTCTGGGGGAGTCAGGATTTGGGGACGGGATTTTGGGGACAGGAATTTGGGAATGGGATTTGGGGTGCAGGAATTTGGGAACGGGATTTGGGGACAGGAATATGGGAATGGGATTTTTGGGACAGGATTTGGGAATGTGATCTGGGGCCCGGGATTTGTGGCCAGGATCTGGGGAGCAGGATTTTGGGGGAGTCAGGATTTGGGGACGGGATTTTGGGGAGTCAGGATTTGGGGATGGGATTTTGGGGACAGGAATTTGGGAATGGGATTTTGGGGACAGGATTTTGGGATAGGATTTGGGATCGGGATTTTAAGACCAAATTTGGGAACAGGAATTCGGGGGGTCAGGATTTGGGGGAGAGGGTTTGAGGGGTCAGGATTTGGGGACAGGATTTGAGGGGTCAGGATTTGGGGACGGGATTTTGGGGAAAGGAATTTGGGGACAAGAATTTGGGGATGGAATTTTAGGGACAGGATTTGGGGGACAGCAATTTGGTATCAGGGATTTGGGATCGGGATTTGGGGACAGGAATTTGGGGGGTCAGGATTTGGGGACAGGATTTGGGGACAGGATTTGGGGGGTCAGGATTTGGGGACGGGATTTTGGGGACAGGATTTTGGGGAGAGGAATTTGGGGATGGGATTTTGGGGTGCAGGAATTTGGGAATGGGATCTTTGGGACCGGATTTGGGGATAGGATTTGGGATCAGGATTTTAAGACCAGAATTTGAGGGGTCAGGATTTGGAAATGAGATTTTGGGGACAGGAATTTGGGGTCAGGATTTGGGGGGGTCAGGATTAGGGGAGAGGGTTTGAGGGACAGAATTTGGGGGGCAGGGATTTGGGAACAGGAATTTGGGGGCAGGATTTGTGGAGAGGAATTTGGGGATGGGATTTTGGGGTGCAGGGAATTTGGGAATGGGATTTTGGGGACAGGAATTTGGGAATGGGATTTTTGGGACAGGATTTGGGAATGAGATCTGGGGCCCGGGATTTGTGGCCAGGATCTGGGGAGCGGAATTCTGGGGGAGTCAGGATTTGGGGACGGGATTTTGGGGACAGGAATTTGGGAATGGGATTTGGGGTGCAGGAATTTGGGAATGAGATTTTGGGGACAGGATTTGGGGCCAGGATTTGGGGGGGTCAGGATTTGGGGGAGAGGGTTTGAGGGACAGGATTTGGGGGGCAGGGATTTGGGAACAGGATTTGGGGACAGGATTTTGGGGACAGGAATATGGGAACGGAATTTTTGGGACAGGATTTTGGGGAGAGGATTTGGGAACAGGAATTCGGAAGCTGGATTTTGGGGACAGGATTTTGGGGACAGGAATTTGGTATCGGGGATTTGGGAACGGGATTTTGGGGACAGGAATTTGGGGACAGGAATATGGGAATGGGATTTTTGGGACAGGATTTGGGAATGAGATCTGGGGCCCGGGATTTGTGGCCAGGATCTGGGGAGCAGGATTTTGGGGGAGTCAGGATTTGGGGACGGGATTTTGGGGAGTCAGGATTTGGGGATGGGATTTTGGGGACAGGAATTTGGGAATGGGATTTTGGGGACAGGATTTGGGGATAGGATTTGGGATCGGGATTTTAAGACCAAATTTGGGACCAGGAATTCGGGGGGTCAGGATTTGGGGGAGAGGGTTTGAGGGACAGGATTTGGGGACAGGATTTGGGGGGTCAGGATTTGGGGATGGGATTTTGGGGAAAGGAATTTGGGGATGGGAATTTGGAAGCTGGATTTTGGGGACAGGGATTTGGGAATGGGATTTTTGGGACAGGATTTGGGGAGAGATTTTGGGATTGGGATTTTAAGACCAGATTTGGAGACAGGATTTGCGGGGTCAGGATTTGGGGACGGGATTTTAGGGACAGGATTTTGTGGACAGGAATATGGGAATGGGATTTTTGGGACAGGATTTGGGGACAGGATTTGGGATTGGGATTTTAAGACCAGATTTGGGGTCAGGATTTGGGGACAGGATTTGGGATCGGGATTTTAAGACCAGATTTGGGGTCAGGATTTGGGGACAGGATTTGCGGGGTCAGGATTTGGGGACGGGATTTTAGGGACAGGATTTTGGGGACAGGAATTTGGGATTGGGATTTTAAGACCAGATTTGGGGTCAGGATTTGGGAGGGTCAGGATTTGGGGGAGAGGGTTTGAGGGACAGGATTTGGGGGGCAGGGATTTGGGGACAGGAATTTGGGATCAGGAATTGGGGGACAGGGATTTGGGGGATCAGGATTTGGGGACGGGATTGTGGGACAGGATTTGGGGATGGGATTTTGGGGTGCAGGAATTTGGGAACGGGATTTTGGGGACAGGGTTTTGGGGACAGGAATTTGGGGTGCAGGAATTTGGGATCGGGATTTTAAGACTGGATTTGGGGTCAGGATTTGGGGGAATGGGATTTTGGTGGTCAGGAGCTGGGGATAGGATTTGGGATCGGGATTTTAAGACCGAATTTGGGAACAGGAATTTGGCGGGTCAGGATTTTGGGGATAGATTTTGGGATTGGGATGTAAAGACCGAATTTGGGGTCAGGATTTGGGGGGTCAGGAATTTGGGAATGGGATTTTGGGGACTGGAATTTGGGGACTGGAATTTGAGGTGCAGGAATTTGGGAATGGGATTTTGGGGACTGGAATTTGGGGGGTCAGGAATTTGGGAATGGGATTTTGGGGACTGGAATTTGGGGACTGGAATTTGGGGTGCAGGAATTTGGGAATGGGATTTTGGGGACTGGAATTTGGGGGGTCAGGAATTTGGGAATGGGATTTTGGGGACTGGAATTTGGGGTGCAGGCATTTGGGAATGGGATTTTGGGGACTGGAATTTGGGGACAGGAATTTGGGAATGGGATTTTGGGGACTGGAATTTGGGAATGGGATTTTGGGTGCTGGAATTTGGGAATGGGATTTTGGGGACTGGAATTTGGGGATGGGATTTTGGGCCAGGAATTCCCGGAAATTGCACTTTAATTTGCATATTTAATTAGCATCCCTTCCCTGGTTTCACCTCCCTTTATAATGAATAGAATATAATTAGCATTATATTCTCTAATAATATGCTAATTATTCGAGCATAATAAACATACTTAATTAGCATATCCCATTCCCGTGGCTGAATAATTTGCATCTTTAATTAGCATCCCTTCCCTGGCTTCACCTCCCATAATTAGGAAATAATTAGCATATTTAATTACTATATCCCATTCCTGTGGCTGAATAATTTGTATATTTAATGAATATATCTAATATAATGTCTAATATCTAATTAATATAAATAATAAAATATCTTTGCTCTCTAATTAATATTGTAGTTGCTCTCTAATTAATATATCTAATATAATATCTGATACCTAAGTAATATAATTAATAGATTATGATTCCTCTTTAATTAATAAAATATAGTTGCTCTCTAATTAACATATCTCACTCCCATGGGTGAATAATCTGCATATTTAATTAGCATCCCTTCCCTGGCTTCACCTCCCATAATTAGAGAATAATTAGAATGTTTAATTAATATATCCCATTCCTGTGGCTGAATAACTTGCTCTCTAATTAATATATCTAATATAATGTCTAATAGCTAATTAATATAATTAATAAAATACCTTTGCTCTCTAATTAATATGTTTGCTCTCTAATTAATATATCTAATATAATATCTAATATCTAATTAAGATAATCAATAGATCATATTTTCTCTTTAATTAATGAAATATCTTTGCTCTCTAATTAATATTGTAGTTGCTCTCTAATTAACATATCCCACTCCCATGCCTGAATAATTTGCATCTTTAATTAGCATCCCTTCCCTAGCTTCACCTTCCATAATTAGAGAATAATTAGCATATTTAATTAATATATCCCATTCCTGTGGCTGCAAAATTTGCTCTCTAATTAATACATCTAATATAATACCTAATATCTAATTAATATAAATAATAAAATATCTTTGCTCTCTAATTAATATTGTAGTTGCTCTCTAATTAATATATCTAATATAATATCTGATATCTAATTAATATAATTAATAGATTATATTTTCTCTTTAATTAATAAAACATCTTTGCTCCCTAATTAATATATTTGCTCTCTAATTAATATATCTAATATATTACCCAATATCTAATTAATATAAATAATAAAATATCTTTGCTCTCTAATTAATATGTTTGCTCTCTAATTAATATATCTAATATAATATCTAATATCTAATTAAGATAATCAATAGATTATATTTTCTCTTTAATTAATAAAATATCTTTGCTCTCTAATTAATATTGTAGTTGCTCTCTAATTAACATATCCCACTCCCATGGCTGAATAATTTGCATCTTTAATTAGCCTCCCTTCCCTGGCTTCACCTCCCATAATTAGAGAATAATTAGCATATTTAATTACTATATCCCATTCCCGTGGCTGAATAATTTGCACCTTTAATTATGGCAATTATTTCACCGTGGGATTAACTCTGCCGAATCACGGTTAATTAACTCCGGCTGATTAATTAATGAGGAACGGGAAACAGCAGCGGCGCCAAATTCGCTCCCAACCGACCCGCGGACGCTTCCCCGTGAAAACTCCGGGATGAATGCGGGAAGCTCATCCCGGCGCTGGGGGAATTCGGGATGAGCAGGAGCCGCTGGCGAGGCTCCGGGATAATCCCGGGGATTACCGGGATCTCCTGAGGAGGTCACGCCGGGGCTCCTGGGGGAATCTTCCTTCCCGCTATTTTTAGGGCCGTGAGAGGATCAGCGGGAATCAGGATTCCGCGGCCTCCGGACGGAATCCGGCGCTCGCCCTTTCCCGGAGAGTCCAGGGGTGAGTTGGGAATTTCTTGGGGAGCAACGGGATCCCCCCCACACCCCCGGTGTAGCTTATCCGTGGTTTTCATCCGGAGAAATGTCGGGAAAAGGGGCGGGGAATGTTGGGCAGGGGGGGATAATCCGTGACCCGGATCCTTGGGAATGGCTGGGGTGGGATAGGGAATGTGGGGAGGGGTCTGATCCAAGTCCCGGATCTTTGGGAATGCCTGGAATGGGATAGGGAATGTGGGGAAGGGTCTGATCCATGTCCTTTTTTCCTGGGAATGGCTGGAGTGGGATAGGGAATGTTGGGAGGAGTTTAATCCATGCCCTTTTTTCCTGGGAATGGCTGGAATGGGATAGGGAATGTTGTGGGGGGGTCTGATCCGTGTCCTGGATCTTTGGGAATGGCTGGAGTGGGATTGGGAATGTTGGGAGGAGTTTAATCCATGCCCTTTTTTCCTGGGAATGGCTGGAATGGGATAGGGAATGTTGTGGGGGGGTCTGATCCGTGTCCTGGATCGTTGGGAATGGCTGGAATGGGATAAGGAATGTGGGGAAGGGTCTGATCCATGTCCTGAAACCTTGGGAATGACTTGAATGGGATTGGGAATTTTGTGGGCTCTGATCCATGTCCTTTTTTCCTGGGAATGGCTGGAGTGGGATTGGGAAATTTAGTGGGATCTAAACCATGACCTGGATCCTTGGGAATGCCTGGGATGGGATAGGGAATGTGGGGAGGGGTCTGATCCGTGTCCTGGATCTTTGGGAATGGCTGGAGTGGGATTGGGAATGTGGGGAGGGGTCTGATCCAAGTCCCGGATCTTTGGGAATGCCTGGAATGGGATAGGGAATGTTGGAGGAGTTTAATCCACGTCCTTTTTTTCTTGGGAATGGCTGGAGTGGGATAGGGAAATTTAGTGGGATCTAAACCATGTCCTGAATCCTTGGGAATGCCTGGAATGGGATTGGGAATGTGGGGAGGGGTCTGATCCATGTCCTGGATCTTTGGGAATGGCTGGAATAAGATTGGGAATGTGGGGAGGGGTCTGATCCGTGTCTTGGATCTTTGGGAATGGCTGGAATAGGATAGGGAATGTTGGGGAGTTTAATCCACGTCCTTTTTTCTTGGGAATGACTGGAATGGGATTGGGAATTTTGGGTGGATAGAATCCATGTCCTTTTTTCCTGGGAATGGCTGGAGTGGGATAGGGAAATTTAGTGGGATCTAAACCATGTCCTGAATCCTTGGGAATGGCTGGGATGGGATAGGGAATGTGGGGAGGGGTCTGATCCGTGTCCTGGATCTTTGGGAATGGCTGGGGTGGGATTGGGAATGTTGGAGGAGTTTAACCCACGTCCTTTTTTTCTTGGGAATGGCTGGAGTGGGATTGGGAATGTTGGGAGGAGTTTAATCCATGCCCTTTTTTCCTGGGAATGGCTGGAATGGGATAGGGAATGTTGTGGGGGGTCTGATCCAAGTCCTGGATCGTTGGGAATGGCTGGAATGGGATAAGGAATGTGGGGAAGGGTCTGATCCATGTCCTGAAACCTTGGGAATGACTTGAATGGGATTGGGAATTTTGTGGGCTCTGATCCATGTCCTTTTTTCCTGGGAATGGCTGGAGTGGGATAAGGAAATTTAGTGGGATCTAAACCATGACCTGGATCCTTGGGAATGCCTGGAATGGGATGGTGAATGTGGGGAGGGGGTCTGATCCATGTCCTGGATCTTTGGGAATGGCTGGAATGGGATAGGGAATGTGGGGAGGGGTCTGATCCGTGTCCTGGATCTTTGGGAATGCCTGGAATGGGATAGTGAATGTTGGGAGGGGTTTGATCCACGCACTTTTTTTCTTGGGAATGGCTGGAATGGGATTGGGAATGTGGAGAAGGGTCTGATCCATGTCCTTTTTTCCTGGGAATGGCTGGAATGGGATAGGGAATGTTGGAGGGGGCTAATCTGTGTCCCGGATCCTTGGGAATGGCTGGAATGGGACAGGGAATGTGGAGGGGGTTTGATCCATGTCCTTTTTTCCGGGGAATGGCTGGAGTGGGATGGGGAAATTTAGTGGGATCTAAACCATGTCCTGAATCCTTGGGAATGCCTGGAATGGGATTGGGAATGTGGGGAAGGGTCTGATCCATGTCCTGCATCCTTGGGAATGCCTGGAATGGGATTGGGAATGTGGAGGGGGTTTGATCCATGTCCTTTTTTCCTGGGAATGGCTGGAGTGGGATTGGGAAATTTAGTGGGATTTAAAGCATGTCCTGAAACCTTGGGAATGCCTGGAATGGGATTGGGAATGTGGGGAGGGGTCTGATCCATGTCCTGGATCTTTGGGAATGGCTGGAATGGGATAGGGAATGTTGGGAGGGGTTTGATCCACGTCCTTTTTTCCCGGGAATGGCTGGAATGGGATTGGGAATGTTGAGTGGATATAATCCATGTCCTTTTTTCTGGGGAATGGCTGGAGTGGGATTGGGAAATTTAGTGGGATCTAAACCATGTCCTGGATCCTTGGGAATGGTTGGAGTGGGATTGGGAATGTGGAGGGGTCTGATCCATGTCCCGGATCCTTGGGAATGGTTGGAATGGGATTGGGAAATTTAGTGGGATCTACACCATGTCCTGAATCCTTGGGAATGCCTGGAATGGGATTGGGAATTCTGTGGGCTCTGATCCATGTCCTTTTTTTCCTGGGAATGGCTGGAATGGGATTGGGAATTTTGGGTGGATATAATCCATGTCCTTCTTTCCCTGGGAATGCCTGGAATGGGATTGGGAATTCTGTGGGCCGTGATCCATGCCCCTTTTTCCTGGGAATGGCTGGAATGTGATAGGGAATGTTGTGGGGGGGTCTGATCCCTGTCCTGGATCGTTGGGAATGGCTGGAATGGGATAAGGAATGTGGGGAAGGGTCTGATCCATGTCCTGAATCCTTGGGAATGACTTGACTGGGATTGGGAATTTTGTGGGGGGGTCTGATCCATGTCCTGCATCCTTGGGAATGCCTGGAATGGGATTGGGAATGTGGAGGGGGTTTGATCCATGTCCTTTTTTTCTGGGAATGACTGGAACGGGATAGGGAAGTTTAGTGGGATCTAATCCATGCCCTGAGTCCTTGGGAATGCCTGAAAGGATCCAGGAATTTTGGGAGCACCTGTGGATATTCCTCCCAAAAGATTTTCCATCCTCCATCCCCTTTCTCTGATCCCCATTCCCAGGAAACGCCGGAATTCCGGGATACCCAGTCCGGGGGAGCCGTCTCCTCCCCACACCTGATCCCGAGCGGCCGGAATTCCCGAATTCCCGGGAATTCACTCACCTCATCCCGACTTCCACACCCTCCCAGCCGCTCCAGAGGGAGGGAATTGCAGCCCACGGAGCCGGAAGAGAGCGGAGGATCCCAACAGATCCCAGCTTGGAATTTTCCGGGATCCGCGATCTCTCCGATCCCATAAATCCGCATTTTTCTGGACTCTGGGAACAGGGAGTCGACACCCGTCGGGCGGCCCCTTTCCCCCATGGAATTCCACCCGGGAAAAGCCGGGCTGCTCTCCCTCCTCCTCGTGGCCGCGCTGAGCCGCCGATCCCTGGAAAAATCCCTTCCCGCCGGCTACCGGGAGCACGAGGACCCCCGGGAATCTCCGGGGTTGATCCGGTGCGGGGAGTACAGCAACCAGGTGCTTCCGGACGGGCGGTGCCGGATCGTGGCCACGCTGCCGCAGGGGGACGAGCGGCGCTGCCCGGACCTGTTCCGCTGCACCGACGAGGTCTCCTACTGGCTCCACGAGAACGAGGAGCGCAAGCAGCAGATCCTGGAGCTCCGGGAATCCATCGCCGAGCTCCAGGAGGAGCTCCGGAACCACCGGCACCGCGTCAAGGCCCTGGAGATCCAGGTGGGAAAAAGGTGGCGTCCGTGGGTTTGGGGTTTTTTTTTCGGTGGGGAATTCCAGCTCCTGGAATTTGGCTGGGTCGGAACTCGCATTCCAGGCCTGATTTCCTCAACATCAATCCCAAATCCTTGAGTTTCATCCATGGAATCTCCTCCACCATTTTAAGAGTTGGGGATCCTTCCCATTCCCAAAGCCATGGAGATCCAGCTCCTGGAATTTGGCAGGGCTGGAACTTGGATCAGGAACATTCCAGGGATAATTCCCTCAGTATCAATCCCAAATCCTGGAGTTTCATCCATGGAATCTCCTCCACCATTTTAAGAGTTGGGGATCCATCCCATTCCCAAAGCCCTGGAGATCCAGGTGGGAAAAAAGTGACGTCCATCAGTTTGGTTTTGTTTTCCATGGATGATTCCAGCTCCTGGAATTTGGCAGGGTCGGAAGTCGCATTCCAGGGATGATTTCCTCAAAATCAATCCCAAATCCTGGAGTTTTATCCATGGAATCTCCTCCACCATTTTAAGAGTTGGGGATCCATCCCATTTCCAAAGCCCTGGAGATCCAGGTGGGAAAAAAGTGACGTCCATGGGTTTGGTTTTTTTTTTTTCCCCGTGGATGGTTTCAGCTCCTGGAATTCTGATTTCCTCAAAATCAATCCCAAATCCAGGAGTTTTATCCATGGAATCTCCTCCATTTCAGGAAGGGCTGTGGTTCCATCCCATTCCCAAAGCCCTGGAGATCCCAGGTAAAGTTGTCCCTGGGAATTTTTTTGGTGAGTGTTTTCAGCTCCTGGAATTTGGCAAAGCTGGAACTTGGATCAGGAACATTCCAGGGATAATTCTCTCAGCATCAAGGCCAAATCCCTGAGTTTCATCCATGGAATCTCCTCCACCATTTTAAGGATTTGGGATCCATCCCATTCCCAAAGACCTGGAGATCCAGGTGGGGAAAAGTGGTGTCCGTGGGTTTGGGGTTTTTTTTCGGTGGGGAATTCCAGCTCCTGGAATTTGGCAGGGTCGGAACTCGCATTCCAGGTATGATTTCCTCAAAATCAATCCCAAATCCTGGAGTTTTATCCATGGAATCTCCCCCATCTTTTTAAGGGCTGGGAATCCATCCCATTCCCAAAGCCATGGAGATCCAGCTCCTGGAATTTGGCAGGGCTGGAACTTGGATCAGGAGCATTCCAGGGATAATTCTCTCAGCTTCAAGGCCAAATCCTTGAGTTTTATCCATGGAATCTCCTCCACCAATTTAAGGGCTGAGGATCCAGCCCATTCCCAAAGCCCTGGAGATCCAGGTGGGAAAAAGTGGTGTCCGTGAGTTTGGTTTTGTTTTCCATGGATGATTCCAGCTCCTGGAATTTGGCAGGGTCGGAAGTCGCATTCCAGGGATGATTTCCTAAAAATCAATCCGAAATCCTGGAGTTTCATCCATGGAATCTCCTCCACCATTTTAAGAGTTGAGGATCCATCCCATTCCCAAAGCCCTGGAGATCCAGGTGGGAAAAAAGTGACGTCCATGGGTTTGGGTTTTTTTTTTTCCCGTGGATGGTTTCAGCTCCTGGAATTTTGATTTCCTCAAAATCAATCCCAAATCCTGGAGTTTTATCCATGGAATCTCCTCCACCATTTTAAGAGTTGGGGATCCATCCCATTCCCAAAGCCCTGGAGATCCAGGTGGGAAAAAGTGACGTCCATGGGTTTGGTTTTGTTTTCCGTTGATTATTCCAGCTCCTGGAATTTGGCAGGGTTGGAAGTCGCATTCCAGGGATGATTTCCTCAAAATCAATCCCAAATCCTGGAGTTTTATCCATGGAATCTCCTCCACCATTTTAAGAGTTGAGGATCCATCCCATTCCCAAAGCCCTGGAGATCCAGGTGGGAAAAAGGGGCGTCCGTGGGTTTGGGTTTTTTTTTCGGTGGGGAATTCCAGCTCCTGGAATTTGGCAGGGTCGGAACTCGCATTCCAGGGATGATTTCCTCAAAATCCACCCCAAATCCTGGAGTTTTATCCATGGAATCTCCTCCACCATTTTAAGAGTTGGGGATCCATCCCATTCCCAAAGCCCTGGAGATCCAGGTGGGAAAAAAGTGGTGTCCGTGGGTTTGGGTTTTTTTTTTTTCTGTGGATGATTCAGGCTCCTGGAATTTGGCAGGGTCGGAACTCACATTCCAGGGATGATTTCCTCAAAATCAATCCCAAATCCTGGAGTTTTATCCATGGAATCTCCTCCACCATTTTAAGAGTTGGGGATCCATCCCATTCCCAAAGCCCTGGAGATCCAACTCCTGGAATTTGGCAGGGCTGGAACTTGGATCAGGAACATTCCAGGGATAATTCTCTCAGCATCAAGGCCAAATCCTTGAGTTTTATCCATGGAATCTCCTCCACCATTTTAAGGATTTGGGATCCATCCCATTCCCAAAGCCCTGGAGATCCAGGTGGGAAAAAGTGACGTCCATGGGTTTCGTTTTGTTTTCCGTTGATGATTCCAGCTCCTGGAATTTGGCAGGGTCAGAAGTCGCATTCCAGGGATGATTTCCTCAAAATAAATCCCAAATCCTGGAGTTTCATCCATGGAATCTCCTCCACCATTTTAAGGATTGGGGATCCATCCCATTCCCAAAGCCCTGGAGATCCAGGTGGGAAAAAAAGTGACGACCGTTCGGGTTTGGTTTTTTTTTCCGTGGGTGATTCCAGCTCCTGGAATTTGGCAGGGTCGGAACTCGCATTCCAGGGATGATTTCCTCAAAATCAATCCCAAATCCATCGGTTTCATCCATGGAATTTCCTCCACCATTTTAAAGATTGGGGATCCATCCCATTCCCAAAGCCCTGGAGATCCCAGGTCAAAGTATCCATGGATTTTTTTTTCCATTGGCAATTCCATCTCCTGGAATTTGGCAGGGCTAGAACTTGGATCAGGAACATTCCAGGGATGATTCCCTCAGCATCAATCCCAAATCCTGGAGTTTCATCCATGGAATCTCCTCTACCTTTGTAAGGATTGGGGATCCATCCCATTCCCAAAGCCCTGGAGATCCAGGTGGGAAAAAAGTGACGTCCATGGGTTTGTTTTTTTTTTTTTTCTCGTGGATGATTTCAGCTCCTGGAATTTGGCAGGGTTGGAAGTCACATTCCAGGGATGATTTCCTCAAAATCAATCCCAAATCCTGGAGTTTTATCCATGGAATCTCCTCCATTTTTGGAAGGGCTCTGGATCCATCCCATTCCAAGATGCTTTTCCCACACCAGACCTGGATTTCCACCCATGCCATGGATCAGGAGCATTCCAGATATAACATCCCCAAAATGAATTCCAAATCCTCGAGTTTTATCCATGGAATCTCCTCCATTTTTGGAAGGGCTCTGGATCCATCCCATTCCAAGATGCTTTTCCCACACCAGACCTGGATTTCCGCCCATGCCATGGATCCAGAGCAATCCAGAGATAATATCCCAAAATGAATCCCAAATCCTGGAGTTTTATCCATGGAATCTCCTCCAGCTTTGGAAGGGCTGCGGATCCATTGCCAGGCCCGTGGCAGGGATTAGGAAGCGGGAGGGATTTGGGAATTTCTGGATAAATCCTGCCCTGCCATCCAATGGCTACAAGGACGGAGTGGAACATTCCCGGTGGGATCGGGGTGTCCATCCCCTGGAATTCACTCTGGGAATCTCCTGCCTGCTTCACCCTGGATTTTACACGGGATCAGAGCCTGGTTTTCCTGGAAAAAAAAGAGGGAAAGGAAGGAAAATGTTCCTTTAGGGGCATCCAGGGTGGGAATTCTCAGGATGAGGAGAGCACAGAGCCCCTCCAGAGCTGGGAATGTGCAGCTGGATCAGGGAATAATCCAGGGAATCCTCGGAGTCACTTCCCGATCCCAAAGGGGCTCCAGGAGAGCTGGAATTTGGGGAAGGGCTGGAGGGCCAGGAGCCAGGGAATGGCTTCCAGTGGGAAAGGGGAGCTTGGGATTTTGGGATCTTGGGAAGGAATTCCCAGCTGGGCTGGAATTCCCAGAGAATCCCCGGATCCCTGGCAGTGTCCAAGGGTGGGTTTGGATCACCCTGGGATCGTGGGAAGTGTCCCTGGGATGGGATTGAAGATCCATGGATCCCATCCAAACCATTCTGGGATTCTGGGATCGAGGACACTCAGGATCCATCCCGAGGGATTTTTATGGAATTTGGGGATGGAAAAGGGAAGGGAGACCCTTCCTGGAGTCCAAGATTCCAAGTGAAGCCCCTGGATCCCAAAATTCCTTCTCCAGGAGGAGTTGGGATGGGGCTGGATCCAATGCCAGGCTGGGAGAGCTGGGAATGTGCAGCTGGATCGGGAAAGGATCCAGGGAATCCTTGGAGCCGCTTCCTGATCCCAAAGGGGCTCCAGGAGAGCTGGAATTTGGGGAAGGGCTGGAGGGCCAGGAGCCAGGGAATGGCTTCCAGTGGGAAAGGGGAGCTTGGGATTTTGGGATCTTGGGAAGGAATTCCCGACTGGGCTGGAATTCCCAAAGAAGCCGTGTCCACCCCTGGATCCCTGGGAATGTCCACGGAAAGGTTGGAGCACCATGGTGATGGTGGGGCGGTGTCCCTGCCCATGGAATGGCACGAGCTGGAAAATCCCGACGACGAAAGCGTTTGGAAGGAATTCCCACATTCCCAACCCGCTCTTCCCTACCCTTCAGGGAATCCTGGGAATACCAAGCTGGGTAGGGACCTCCCATGAGAATCCCAACCCCAACCCTTGGGATCTTTGACCCACGAATCCACCACCTCGCCGTCATTCCCAATCCCTTTTTTCCCCCCATCCCTCGCAGCAGGAGGAGGCGGCGGGGCGGAACCAGAGCCTGATCCAGAGGGTGCAGGACCTGGAACAGCATTCCCGGGAATCCAGCACGCTCCAGCACATCCAGGCCACGCTGCTCTACGACATCCAGGCCCAGATCAACAACATCTCCGCCCTGGCCGACTGGGCCTGGAGGAACCCCAGCTGCCTCCATCCCGCCGATATCCGCGTCCAGGAGGAGATGCGGCATCCAGGTGATGGGGAATGGGATCGGAATGGGATCGGGAATGGGGTCGGGAATGGGATCGGGAAAAGCGCTTCCCATCCTGCTCCATCCCGCCTCCCTTCCGCAGCTTTTCCAGCTCTGTGGGTGTGGGATGCGCTCAGGATCACACCGGGAGTTTGCGCAAGTCCTGGGGATCTTTTCCATCCAAAAAAATCCACAAAAAATTCCTGAAAATTTGGAGTTTTTACCATTAAAAAAATGATTTTTTTCACTTAGAAACCCAACAATTTTTTGTAATTTCTCTGGTTTTAGTGGGTTTTTTTTGTTGTTTTTTTGCCAGGTTTTTGGTTCTTTTCCAGGAGGAGATGCGGCATCCAGGTGGCGGGAATGGGATCGGGAATGGGACCAGGAATGGGATCAGGAAAGGGATCGGGAATGGAATTGGGAATGGGATCAGGAAAGGGATCGGGAATGGGATCAAGAATGGGATCGGGAATGGGACCAGGAATGGGATCAGGAAAGGGATCGGGAATGGAATTGGGAATGGGATCAGGAAAGGGATCAGGAATGGGATCAAGAATGGGATCGGAAATGGGGTCAGGAATGGGATTGGAAATGGGGTCAGGAATGGGATCAGGAATGGGGTCGGGAATGGGATCGGGAAAAGCGTTTCCCATCCCGCTCCATCTCGGCTCCCTTCCGTAGCTTTTCCAGCTCCGTGGATGTGGGATGCACTCAGGATCACACCTGGAGTTTGCGCAAATCCTGGGAATCTTTTCCATCCAAGAAACACCCGCAAAAATCCCCGGAAATTGGTCACTTTTACCATTAAAAAACTAATTTTTTTCCAGTTAAAAACCCAACTTTTTTTTTTTTTTTTTTTTTTTGTAATTTCTCTGGTTTTAGTGATTTTTTTTTGGCCAGGTTTTTGGTTGCTTTCCCTGGAACAATTTGGGATTCTCCCTGGAATAATTTCAGATTTTCCCTGGAATAATTCCCTTTAAGCTCCGGGAAAATCCCCGTGACTGGTGGGACCTGGACCCTGATCGCCAAAATTCCGTCCCTGAACCTCCAAATCCAGGGATATTTTTTTTTTTTCCCCCATTTTTTTTATGGGAAAAGCTGTAACCGCGGCTCTCTCCCCGTTCCCATTCCCAGAAATCAAACACGGCCGGAATTGTCCCATCGACTGCGCTTCCGTCTACTACAACGGGCTCCGGAGATCCGGCATTTACAGCATCCTGCCCTCGGTCCGCGGAATTCCCATCGAGGTCCTCTGCGAGATGGACACGGAAGGTCCGGAATTCCGAAGGGATTTGTCCCGCGGCAGGGTTGGATCCCAGGGATTCCAGGGGTGGTTGGGCGCTGCGGCGTTCCCAAGACTGCCGGAGATGCGGGAGGGTTTGGGAAAGGCTCTGGTGGGGATTTTGGGATGTCCCGGAGTTGGAGCGATGATCCTGGTGTGGGTCTCATCCGGCTCGGGATTTGAGTCAAAGCAGGTGGAGGGAATCCTAAATCCTGGAATGGTTTGGGTGGGAAAAGGCCTGAAATCCCACCCCATTCCAATTCCGACACCTCCCTCTATCCCAGTGTGCTCCAGCCTTTCCTTGGACATTCCCAGGGGTCCAGGGATTCTCTGGGAATTCCAGCCCAGCCGGGAATTCCTTCCCAAGATCCCAAAATCCCAAAATTCCTGGCAGTGGGAGCTGTTCCCTGTCCTGGCATTCCAGGCCCTTTTCGCAAATCCCTCTCCAGATCTCCTGGATTGGATCCATCCCCATCCCGACTCCTCCTGGAGAAGGAATTTTTGGGATCCAGGGGCTTCACTGGAAATTCGGGACTCCAGGAAGGGTCTCACTTCCCTTTTCCATGCCCGAATTCCATAAAAATCCCTCGGGATGGATCCTAAGCATCCTCAATTCCAAAATCCTGGAATGGTTTGGGATGGGAACCATGGATCTTCAATCCCACGACCTCCGGGTGATCCAACCTTTCCTTGGGCACTGCCAGGGATCCAGGGATTCTCTGGGAATTCCATCCCAGCCAGGAATTCTTTCCCAAGATCCCACTCCAGGCTCACCATTCTAAGGAATTCCCTCCATTCCCAGCTCTCCCAGCCTGGGATTGGATCCATCCCCATCCTGATTTCTCCTGGAGAAGGAATTTTTGGGATCCAGGGGCTTCACTGGGAATTTGGAATCCAGGAAGTGTCTCCCTTCCCTTTTCCATCCCCAAATTCCATAAAAATCCCTTGGGATGGATCCTGAGTGTCCTTGATCCCAGAATCCCGGAATGGTTTGGGTGGGATCCATGGAGCTTCAATCCCATGACCTCGGGGTGATCCCACCTTTCCTTGGACACTGCCAGGGATCCAGGGATTCTCTGGGAATTCCAGCCCAGCTGGGAATTCCTTCCCAAGATCCCAAAATCCCAAGCTCCCCTTTCCCACTGGAAGCCATTCCCTGGCTCCTCCAGCCCTTCCCCAAATTCCAGCTCTCCTTTCCCCCTGGAAAAGGCTCCAAGGATTCCCTGGATCCTTCCCCGATCCAGCTGCACATTCCCAGCTCTCCCAGCCTGGCATTGGATCCAGCCTCATCCCGATTTCTCCTGGAGAAGGAATTTCAGGATCCAGGGGCTTCACTGGGAATTCGGGACTCCAGGAAGGGTCTCCCTTCCCTTTTCCATCCCCAAATTCCATAAAAATCCCTCGGGATGGATCCTGAGTGTCCTTGATCCCAGAATCCCAGAATGGTTTGGGTGGGATCCATGGACCTTCAATCCCATGACCTCGGGGTGATCCAACTTTTCCTTGGACACTGCCAGGGATCCGGGGATTCTCTGGGAATTCCAGCCCGGCCAGGAATTCCTTCCCAAGATCCCAAAATCCCAAGCTCCCCTTTCCCACTGGAAGCCATTCCCTGGCTCCTGGCCCTCCAGCCCTTCCCCAAATTCCAGCTCTCCTGGAGCCCCTTTGGGATCGGGGAGCGGCTCCAAGGATTCCCTGGATCCTTTCCCGATCCAGCTGCACATTCCCAGCTCTCCCAGCCTGGCATTGGATCCATCCCCATCCCAACTCCTCCTGGAGAAGGAATTTCGGGATCCAGGGGCTTCACTGGGAATTTGGGACTCCAGGCAGGGTCTCCCTTCCCTTTTCCATCCCCAAATTCCATAAAAATCCTTTGGGATGGATTCTGAATGTCCATGATCCCAGAATCCTGGAATGGTTTGGGTGGGATCTATAGATCTTCAATCCCACGAGCTCAGGGTGCTCCAACCTTTCCTTGGACACTGCCAGGGATCCGGGGATTCTCTGGGAATTCCAGCCCAGCCAGGAATTCCTTCCCAAGATCCCAAAATCCCAAGCTCCCCTTTCCCACTGGAAGCCATTCCCTGGCTCCTGCCCCTCCAGCCCTTCCCCAAATTCCAGCTCTCCTTTCCCTCTGGAAAAGGCTCCAGGGATTCCCTGGATCCTTCCCTGATCCAGCTGCACATTCCCAGCTCTCCCAGCCTGGCATTGGATCCAGCCTCATCCCGATTTCTCCTGGAGAAGGAATTTCAGGATCCAGGGGCTTCACTGGGAATTCGGGACTCCAGGAAGTGTCTCCTTTCCCTTTTCCATCCCCAGATTCCATAAAAATCCCCCTGAATGGATTCTGAATGTCCTCGATCCCAGAATCCCGGAATGGTTTTGATGAGATTCATGGACTTTCAGTCCCATCCCATTCCAACCCCAATCCCAGGTTGATCCAACCTTTCCTTGGGCACTCTCAGGGATTCTCTGGGAATTCCAGCCCAGCCAGGAATTCCTTCCCAAGATCCCAAAATCCCAAGCTCCCCATTCCCACTGGAAGCCATTCCGTGGCCCCTGGGCCTCCACCCTTTTCTCCCCAATCCCTCTCCAGCTCTCCTGGGCAATTCCAGGGATTTCAATTCTGATGGATCTGCCTGGCACTCCCCGGGTTTTCCCTGGATTTTCCCACCTCCCGTCCTCTCCCGGCAGGGGGCGGCTGGACCGTCATCCAGAGGCGCCAGGACGGATCCGTGGATTTCAACCGGACCTGGAACGAGTACAAGGAAGGATTTGGGGACCTCAACGGGGAATTCTGGCTGGGCAACGACAACATCCACAGGATGACGAGCCAAGGGGATTATTCCCTACGGATCGACCTGGAAGACTGGAATAACAAGCACAAACACGCCTTCTATCAGGTCTTCAGGTAAAAAACCTGGCATAATTCCCGGGATTTCAAACCCTGGGAGACCCTCAGGCAATGGGAATTCTGCCCAGGGAGGTTTCCAGGCCGAGCTCAATCTGCATTTCCCTTCCCACCTGGATTTCATCCCAAATTTAAAGCTGGATGCGAGTTAGGGAATGTGCAGCGTCACGCCCAAAGCCCAAATCCATGGGAAAAAGGAGATGTAGGATCCCATGGATAATCCCTGGATTCTCCCTGTTTTTCCGGCCCGAATTATTGAGCTCTGTGCCCGAAATCCGAGGATTTTGAGGAATTTGCCCCAAAATTCCTCAGAATTCCTCAAAGGGGCTCCCGATTTTTCCTGGTTCGGATTTTTTGTCCTCTCTGCTCCTTTGTTTCCGGGTATCCTTTGGAATCTCCAGCCCTTCCCCTCTTCCCATATTTTATTTTTCCAACCGCATCAGCCGCATCCTGGATTATTCCGGAGTGACCAGGAGTGTCTGGAGTGTCCCAGAGGATCCCACTACTCCCTTTTTCCCCTGGAAATGCTCGCGGCTCCTAAAATCCCGGAATGCTTCGGGTGGGAGGGGACATTTCCAACCTCATCCCATTCCATGGGCAGGGACACCTTCCACAATCCCAGGTTGCTCCGGCCTTTCCTTGGGCACTGCCAGGGATCCGGGTATTCTCTGGGAATTCCAGCCCAGCCAGGAATTCCTTCCCAAGATCCCAAGATCCCAAGCTCCCCTTTCCCACTGGAAGCCATTCCCTGGCTCCTGGCCCTCCAGCCCTTCCCCAAATTCCAGCTCTCCTGGAGCCCCTTTGGGATCGGGAAGCAGCTCCAAGGATTCCCTGGATCCTTCCCTGATCCAGCTGCACATTCCCAGCTCTCCCAGCCTGGGATTGGATCCATCCCCATCCCGATTCCTCTTTCAGAAGGAATTTCAGGATCCAGGGGCTTCACTGGGATTTTGGGACTCCAGGAAGTTTCTCCCTTCCCTTTTCCATCCTCAAATTCCATAAAACCCCCCCTGAATGGATTCTGCATGTCCTTGATCCCAGAATCCCAGAATGGTTTGGGTGGGAAGGGACATCAAATCCCATCCCATGGACACTTCCCACGATCCCAGGCTGCTCCAAGCCCATCCAAACTTTTCCTTGGACACTGTCAGGGATTCTCTGGGAATTCCAGCCCAGCCAGGAATTCCTTCCCAAGATCCCAAAGTCCCAAGCTCCCCTTTCCCACTGGAAGCCATTCCCTGGCTCCTGGCCCTCCAGCCCTTCCCCAAATTCCAGCTCTCCTGGAGCCCCTTTGGGATCGGGAAGCGGCTCAAAGGATTCCCTGGATCCTATTTTTTTTCCCCTTGGCGCCGCATCCCAAAGCCTTTGCCTGCTGAGACAGAATTCCCGCCTGGAGCCATCCCAGCAGCTCCAGAGGATTCTGGAATGGTTTGGGTGGGAAGCGACCTTCGATCCCATCCCATTCCATGCCCTGCCATATCCCAGGAGCCACCTGGGAATAGTGGGAAGTGTCAGGGTTGGAATGGGATGGTCTTTGAGGTCCCTTCCCACCCAAACCATTCCATAATTCCATGATTCCACGAATTATCTCCATCTCCGGGATGCTCCTTACGCTGGATAATTAAAGGGATTTTCCCAAGGCTCCCACATTCCTTTGTCGTGGTTTTCCCAGTCTTGCTCCACCCACTTCATCCCGAAATTCCCAAATTCCCCACCACCCCCATCCCTCCCCATCCACGACTTTTCGAGGCGATAAATCCCAGCAGGGATCGCGGCAGGAGCAGCCCCGCCTTAGGAAAGCCGCGATCCCGGCTGGAAAACGAAAATTCCGGCGGAATTCCGACGATCCCATGGAAACGTTCCTTTGTCCCCTGCAGCATCGAGGACGAGGAAAACTTCTACCGGCTTCACGTGGACGGATTCAGCGGCACCGTGGAGGATTCCTTCGCCTGGTACCACGACAAGAGGAGCTTCAGCACTCCGGATTCCGGGAATATCTGCGCCGAGATTTCCCACGGGGGCTGGTGGTACCACCAGTGCTTCTTCTCCAACCTCAACGGCGTTTACTACAAGGTGAAGGATCCGGAGGGATTCGGGAATTTTTTTCCCCCCCCGACTGGAGATTTTTTCACCCAACCTGGGGATGAGAGGAAAAGCGGGATGGAGAGGGTGGAATGGGAGGAGCGAGGATGCTGCTCTTGGAATCATGGAATTGTTGTGGTTGGAAAAGTTCTCCGAGGCGGGATCCAAACATTCCCAGAATTTCCAGTCCTGCCATTGATCCGTGTCCTCCCAAATCCATCCAGGGTTGGGAAACCTGCCCCAGCCCCGGCCTGGAAAACCCTTTCCAGGCAGGAATTATTCCCAATATCCCATAAACCTCCTCTGGAATTGCTGGAGGCCGTTCCCTCTCATCCCATCTCTTATTCCCGTGGAAATAATTCCTGAATTTTTGTGGCTGGAAAAGTTCTCTGAGGCTGAATCCAACCATTCCCAGAATTCCCAGTCCTGCCACAGATCCGTGTCCTCCCAAATCCACCCAGGAATGGGAAATCTGCCCCAGGAGTCACGGAATTGTCGAGGTTGGAAAAGTTCTCCAAGGCAGGATCAAAGCATTCCCAGAATTTCCAATTCTGCCACTGATCCGTGTCCTCCCAAATCCCACCAGGAATGGGAAATCTGCCCCTGCCCTGGGCTGGAAAACCCTTTCCAGGAAGGAATTATTCCCAATATCCCATAAACCTCCTCTGGAATTGCTGGAGGCCGTTCCCTCTCATCCCATCTCTTATTCCCGTGGAAATAATTCCTGAATTTTTGTGGCTGGAAAAGTTCTCTGAGGCTGAATCCAACCATTCCCGGAATTCCCAGTCCTGCCACGGATCCGTGTCCTCCAAAATCCCTCCTGGAATGGGAAATCTCTCCCTGCCCTGGGCTGGAAAACCCTTTCCAGGCAGGAATTATTCCCTCTGGAATTGGCGACTCCGCCCCCTGAAATTCCAACGTGGCTCCAGAGGGACCTTTGGAAAAATTTGGGCATTTTTGGTTTTTTTTTTGCCCCACCTACATTATCCTGGAATTCTCTGCTCCCGTATTTCCCTGAGGTCGTTTTTTCCCGTGATCCCATCCCGGAGATGCTTCCAAGCGTTTCCCGCTTGTGGTGGTTTTGGTTCATTAATTAATTTAATACTGTTAATAATTTGCTTAAATTACTTTCATAATTTTGTTTATTAACCTTAACAAATTTAATTTATTTTAATTTTTCAATAATTTTCAAATTTTTAGATTTTTCAATCAATGTGTTGATGAGTGTTGGTGGGTTTGGGGTTGGTTAATTAATATTATTGTTGTTATTAATGTATTAATAATATTATTTTCCACAATAGACATTAATAAATATTATAAATAATAGTAATAAATAATACTAATTATTAATTCTTATTATGTAATTATTATATATAATTATATATTCTATATATTATAGTATATTATATATAATTATATATGCTATACTTATATATTATATAATATATAAATATATAAACAAAAAATGCAACTAAATATATAAATATATAACTATATAAATATATAACTAAGTAAATAAAAATATATAACTAAATATATAAAAATAACTATATATAAAAATATAAATATATAACTAAATGAATAATATAAATATAATTATATATAATATTTTATAATATATAATATATAATATATAATATATAAATATTTATATATATAATATATATATAATATAATATATAATATATAATATATAATATATAATATATTATATATTATATATTATATATTTATAATAATATAATATAATTATATATTATATATTATATATTATATAATAATATATAATATATAATATATAATATATCTATAATAATATAATATAATTATATATTATATATTATATATTATATATTATATATTATATATTATATGAATTATATTATATGAATTATATTATATAATATAATATATATTACATAAAATATATGATATATATAACATATATACACTACGCATATAATTATATATATTATTATTAGACATTATTATGATAATTACTATTAATATTGATAAATACTATTATTAATAATCCAAATATAATTATAATATTATCTTTTATTAAAATAATATTAGCATAACATTATATTAGAATATTATTTGATTACTAGAATATTATTGTAATATATAATAATATGATTGATAATTTTATTAATTATGATTATGATGACGATGACGATGATAATTATTATTTTAATATTATAATTTATTATTATTATTATTATTATTATTATTATTATTATTATTATTATTATATTATCATTATATTATTATTATAATTAATTATTATCATTATTAATGTTTTGGTTAATTATTAATTATTGGGGGTTTTTTTTACCACTCCTTTGCTTCCCAGGGTGGCCGATATTCCATAAAAAACCGGAAGATGCTGGGCCCGGATGGGATCGTGTGGTATTCCTGGAAGGACACGGACTACTATTCCCTACGGAAGGTGGTCATGATGATCCGGCCGCGCGCATTCCGGCCCCACCTCTCCCCGTGACCGGATCCCGGGATCTTCCCCGCTTCACATCCCACGGAATGCTGGGAATGGAGGGCCGGGAATCGTGCAGGGAAACGGATTCCGGAAGGACCAAACCGGCGCTCGTGGGTTTTGTGGGAATGGACCCAAGCGGGATCCAACGGGGAACTGATCCCACTCCTCCAACATGGGAGATCTCTTGGGAATGTGGAGGTGATTCCTGGGAAGGGAATGGATCCAACGGGGAATTGATCCCAGTCCTGCAACGTGGGAGATCTCCTGGGAATGTGGAGGTGATTCCTGGGAAGGGAATGGATCCAAATGGGAATTGATCCCAGTCCTGCAACGTGAGAGATCTTCTGGGAATGTGGAAGTGATTCCTGGGAAAGGCATTCCCAAGACTAAATCCAGTTGTTCGGATGCTGGGAATCATCTCCAGGCTGATCCACGTGGAATTCCGTGGCTGCCAATCCAGTTGAATTTCCCGAGGGAAGCAATGGAAGCGCTCCTGGGGGAATTTTCCTCGTGGGATTTGGTGGAGCTGCTTTTATTCCCGAGGATTTGCATCCCGTTTCCAAAGATCCCGAAGATCCACGACCGCAGGGATGCACGGAATCGGCTCTGAGGGAAGCCGGGAGATCCAACGTGCGTTCCCAGGGATGGAATCACAGGAAAACGAGGAAGGATTGTGCTCCACACCTTTGGGAATAAAAATACTCCAAACAAAAGGATTCCAAAGCAAAAAAAAACAAACAAAAAAAAAAAAAAAAAACTGGGAAGTTTTTCCATTTCTCCTTCCGTTTTCATCTCCCCGCCCTTTTTCCGGCAAAGAATTCCGGATGGATTTTCCACCCATCCTAAAAAGGGATCAGGAATGATCAGATTGGATTCAAAACCCTTTTTTTTTTTTTTTTTTTCACTGCCTTACTCTGGATAATTAGAATTGATTTAGCTGATTTGAATAATTAATTTGGATCATGAATTTGGATAATTAATTTTGATTTTCCATGGGTAGTTTCAGCCGGAAGCCTTCCTTTTTTCCCTGGCTTTGCCTTTTCCCGGGATCCGGATTTGGAAGCTGGGACTCGGCTCCGCCCTCCCTGCATTTGATGATGAATATTTAATTTAATTTAATTAATATTTAATTAAATGACCTGTTTTCCTATTCCATGTTTTCTGAGGATGGGAAGTCGGATTTATCCCTTCCAACCATTCCACTCTTGGTGCTCTCCTGGTGGATTCTTCCCGATATTCCGGACTCTGTTTTCCATGGAATGTAGTTTTTTTTTATGGATAAATCCATGGACAAGTTGCCTTCCGAGCATCCCACAAATAAATAATTCCAAGAGAACGAACCGAAGTTTTTTGGCTCTTGGTTTTCCTTGGAAGATTTCCAAGGGTGCGAGGCATTCCCAAGACTCTCCTGGATGTGTCTTGGATCTGATATTCCCATTGGATCACCGGCCAAAATTCCGTGATCCTTCCTGGATAACCAATACCCTGCTAAGGGATTAATTAATCACTTAATAAGCAACAGCTTAATTAATTAATGATCCCATTACTGTTATTAATCCAACATCTGATTTCCCACGTTATTAAACTCGGCAATTCCCAAACCTCGGGAATCCCACACGGCTGATCCGGAGCGAATCCTTCCATCCTTCCTTTCCCACACCTTTTATCCCAGGTGCAAATTCCTCCCCTTTTATCCAAGTCTTGCATCTGGGAAGGATCCAGGGAATCCTTGGAGCCGCTTCCCGATCCCAAAGGGGCTCCAGGAGAGCTGGAATTTGGGGAAGGGCTGGAGGGCCAGGAGCCAGGGAATGGCTTCCAGTGGGAAAGGGGAGCTTGGGATTTTGGGATCTTGGGAAGGGATTCCCGGCTGGGCTGGAATTCCCAGAGAATCCTGGTATTCCTGTCGGTGTCCAAGGGTGGATTTGGATCAGCCTGGGATCGTGGGAAGTGTCCCTGGGATGGGATTGAAGGCCCATGGATCCCACCCAAACCATTCCGGGATTCTGGGATCAAGGACGCTCAGGATCCATCCCGAGGGATTTTTATGGAATTTGGGGATGGAAAAGGGAAGGGAGACCCTGCCTGGAGTCCTGAATTACCTGTGAAGCCCATGGATCCTGAAATTCCTTCTCCAGGAGGAGTTGGGATGGGGATGGATCCAACCCCAGGCTGGGAGAGCTGGGAATGTGCAGCTGGATCGGGGAAGGATCCAGGGAATCCTCGGAGCTGATTCCTGATCCCAAAGGGGCTCCAGGAGAGCTGGAATTTGGGGAAGGGCTGGAGGGGCAGGAGCCAGGGAATGGCTTCCAGTGGGAAAGGGGAGCTTGGGATTTTGGGATCTTGGGAAGGAATTCCCAGCTGGGCTGGAATTCCCAGAGAATCCCTGGATCCCTGGGAATGTCCAAGGAAAGGTTGGAGTATCCTGGGATAGGGGAAGGCATCAATGGGAGAAAAATTATCCCCCAAATCCTCGTTCCTCAGGATTCCTGGAATGCTTTGGGTGGGAGGGGACCCCAAAGCTCGTCCCATTCCATGGGCAGGGACACCTCCCACCATCCCAGGTTTTTCAGGAAGTCTGGATGGATCCATGTCCTCTCTTCCTGGTCCCTTTGGATACAGCCCCTTCCTATCCCGCCTGAATCCCGGCTGCATCCATAGGGAAGCCCAAACCCCTTTCCCTGGATTTGTCTGGTCCCACACTCGAGGGAATCACCCATCCTCAAGGATTCCCAGGATCAGGGAGGATCCTGGGATCCGGGATCTCCTTATCCTGGATCAGAGAGGAGTGGATCAGGAGGACCGGACACTTTGGACCCTCTGGAATGCTGCTCCTAAATTTTGGTCCCATTTTCCAGTGGAACAGAGATGGGAGAGGAAACTTCCCATTGCTTCCACCCTGGAGCTGGAATTCCCGGGATCTCCTCCTGGCCCTGAGGAACGGATGCGATGCCGCTGGCTATTCCATGGAGATTCCATGGAGAGATGATCCCGCCTCATCCAGCTCTTTCCCAGTTTCCTCCTCTCCCCGCACACGGATGGGATTGGGATCCAACTCCCTGCTCCAGGTCTGGGACGGGAAAACTTCATGGAATGAGTTTGGAACTCCCAAAGCTTCCAATCCCACCAGCTTTTCGGGGAATGGGGGAAAACAGCCCAGCCTCCCACCCTAATTCCCTCCTTTCCTCCTTTTCCCGACTCCAGGATGCCCCGATCCCGAAAAAAAACCACACGGGAAGCACCGCAGGGATCATGGAAACCAAAGGAAAGGCCAAGGCAGTTTTATTTACATCCGTTGTGTACAAAAAAAAAAAAAGGACAGCTCGTGCCACAATCCGTCCCCAGTCCCATTTTTCCCCTTCCCAGGATTCTCCCCGGGGCTCCGGGATCAGGGTGGGCACCGGGAAAGAGCCGCGATTCCCTCCGGACCCGGATCGGAGCTCGGAATGTCCTACCCAGACATAGCGGAGACCAAACCCTTCGTTCACATCCGGGTTGGAATTTTGGGGTGCCGCGGCACCGGGGACGCTTCCAGCTGTCAACTGGGAATGCAGGGAATTCCCACCCCCCCCCCCCCCGCCCCCGGAAATTCCAATTTTCCTTCTCCCTTGCATTCCTGGAGGCAAAGATCCCCCAGGAATGGCATGGCAGATCCCAAAAAAAGCATCTGCAGGAATATTTTTGGGGTTTTCCAGCCTCCCTGGTGTCACCAGGAGGTGCCACCGCTGTCCCCAAGAGGTTCCCATGGATATTTTTCCCTGCTCTTCACAGGGCTCCATCCCACCTCCACCTTTTTTCCCGAATTTTCCCTCATTCCCTCCCATCGTGGTCTCCACAGCCCCGCCCGGGCTTCTCCTGCTGCTCCATCTCCGGGAGCCGATGGTTTTCCAGCTGGAAAGGGGGATTTCATCCAAGAATTCCCACCGGGATTTTTTTTTTTTTTTTTTTTGGGAGGTTCTTACAAAAAGCTTCTCTGGGAATTCATGGGGCTTTCCAATGTCACCCTTGGGAAGGATCACGGGCATCTCCAACAGCTGGAAAAAAACCCTTTGGAGCAAGGGAATTTCAATCCCTGACCACCTCCGACGGTGGTAAAAAAAAAACTTCTCCCCCTTCCCAAAACGGTGCTGGAAGGTCAAAAAAAAAACCCCCCCGCCAGATCCAGGAAGAGATCCCAAATCCAGGCGGGAACAAGGGAGGGAGGCACACCACGAGATGCCGCAGCCCACGGATGGGATGGGATTGGATGGAGAAGACTCCGGAGGGATTCCCGCCCGCCCCGCCTGCCCAGCACCAAATTAAAGTCACACACGACGCACATTTCCCACAATTCCCTCCCCACCCGCTCCGTATTCCCGGGATTTCTCCCGGGCATCACCTCCTCAGCCCTGGGCTGTCCCCTCCGGACCTGGCTGGCGGGCGGGACCCACCCGGGTGGGCATCCCAAATCCCGCCCTCATTCCCTTCCCTCCCCACCCTCCCCGGAACGACGACGACGACTCCGATGGCTTCACCCCTCAACTCGTCACATCCACGAACAAAGAAAGCAGAGGAACGTCCACCATTCCCACACCATTCCGACCTGGAGCTGCGGAAGCCTCCGGCACCTCCCCCGGAGCTGTCAGTCCAAGCAGAGCCTCTTTACCTGGAGGCTTCTTCCTTGAGCTCCTTGTTTTTCCTCACTTCTTCCGCGTGTTTGTCCTGCGGGATCGGGAGGGAGGAGGAGGGGAAGGAGGAGGAGGAGGAGGAGGAGGAGGAGGAGGGGAGGGGAACACGCGTTAGCCGGGTTCCAGGATTCCGGGATCCCCACGGACAGCGGCTCCGGAGGGGTTGAAGGCACGAGGTTCATCCCGAGGGACGCCACGGATGGGTCACCAGCGTCCTCTCCTCCCCTGGGGTCACTTTAAGGGCTGCTGGTGGCACTTGGGGACACTTTGTCCTCGCCCTCTGGCTACGAGGGAGACGTCAACCGTCCCGGGAAGCCCCATGGAGCTGGGATTAGCTGGGATTTTCCGGCATTATCTGGCGCTCTCCGCCTCTGCCCCAACGGAGGCGATCGGAGAAGGGCACTGGGCGGGCTCCGGATGTTTTGGAGGGAGCTGGAGGTGGTGAGGGTGGGATTTTCCGTGCGGAGGTTGGGAACAGACCTGATTCGGGAGAGAGAAGAGGGCTGGAAGGGTGGGAATGGCCGGATCCGTGGGAAGGGACCGGGGGAAGATCCGCCAGCCCGGAGGTGGGAGGAGTACAAGGGGAGCGGCAGGGATGTGGCTGGGACAGAATTCCCGGAGAAGCTGTGGCTGCCCCTGGGTCTCTGGAAGTGTCCAAGGAAAGGTTGGGCAGGGCTTGGAGCAACCTGGGATAGTCTGAGGAAAGGTTGGACAGGGCTTGGAGAAATCTGGGATAGTCCAAGGAAAGGTTGGATGGGGCTTGGAGAAATCTGGGATAGTCCAAGGAATGGTTGGATGGGGCTTGGAGCAACCTGGGATAGTCCAAGGAAAGGTTGGACAGGGCTTGGAGAAATCTGGGATAGTTCAAGGAAAGGTTGGATGGGGCTTGGAGAAATCTGGGATAGTCCAAGGAAAGGTTGGATGGGGCTTGGAGAAATCTGGGATAGTCCAAGGAAAGGTTGGATGGGGCTTGGAGAAATCCGGGATAGTCCAAGGAAAGGTTGGACGGGACATGGAGAGATCGGGGATAGTCTGAGGAAAGGTTGGATGGGGCTTGGAGAAATCTGGGATAGTCCAAGGAAAGGTTGGATGGGGCTTGGAGAAATCTGGGATAGTCCAAGGACAGGTTGGATGGGGCTTGGAGAAATCTGGGATAGTCCAAGGAAAGGTTGGACGGGGCTTGGAGAAATCTGGGATAGTCCAAGGAAAGGTTGGATGGGGCTTGGAGCAACCTGGGATAGTCCAAGGAAAGGTTGGACAGGGCTTGGAGAAATCTGGGATAGTCCAAGGAAAGGTTGGGAGGGGCTTGGAGTAACCTGAGAAATTCCGAGGAAAGGTTGGGCGGGGCTTGGAGAAATCTGGGATAGTCCAAGGAGAGGTTGGGCGGGGCTTAGAGCAACCTGGGATAGTCCAAGGAAAGGCTGGATGGGTCTTGGAGAAATCTGGGATAGTCCAAGGAAAGGTTGGATGGGGCTTGGAGCAACCTGGGATAGTCCAAGGAAAGGTTGGATGGGGCTTGGAGAAATCTGGGATAGTCCAAGGAATGGTTGGATGGGGCTTGGAGAAATCTGGGATAGTGAAAGGTGCCGGGGGTGGAACTGGATGATCCTAAAGGTCCCTTCCAACCCAACCATCCCGGGATTCTATGATTCCTGGGATTCTGCGTCCCGTCTTGGTGGGCCACGGGAAAAGGAAGGGCTTTGCTTGTCCATGGACAAGACCCAGATCCCAACTCTCCGACCTCTCCCAAGCCTACGGATCCGGCCGGGCAGGACCCCCCCCCCCCACAAAATCCCAGCGGGACGCTGCGCTTGGATGGGAAGGGAAGCGGGACCCCCTCTTTGGTGGTGCCACCCCGAGAGCCAGCCGTATCCCGAATATCCCAACTCATCCCAATCCCTTTTCCAGGCGCCCACCTTCTCCTGGAGGCGCTCCAGCATGGCCGCCAGGTGGGCCTCGCGGTTCTCCTTGTTGGATTCCATCTTCTGCGCCAGCTTCTCCTTGGCCATCTTGATGAAGTTGTTGTTCTCCTCGATGGCCTTCTGGATCACTTCCCGCTCGTGTTCCCGCTTTTCCGCCAGGTGCTTCAGCAGCTCCGCCTCCTGGTACTGGGAAGGGGACACCACGGGGACATTCCCGGGATAAAGCCACCTCTTCCCAACCCAAAAACGGGGCGAGGGGGGGGAATTCACAGGGCGCCACACCCACCTTTCTCCTCTCCTCCGCCGCTTCCAGCTTCTTCTGGATCTCCTCCAGGGAAGGGTCGCGGCGCCGGGGCAGGGAGGCGTTGAATTCCGGAATTCCGTCGAAGGATGGAGGCTTGAGGATGACCTCAAAGGATTGGCCCGAGGTCCGTTTGTTGAGCTCGATCACTTCCATGTCGGAGATCACGCACCAGGTCAGATCCACCGTGTCTGGATTTGGGGGAAAAAGGGCGCGGGATGAGCGCCGGGAATTCCCATTCCGGGATTTCCGCACCCGTGGAACCCCACGGATACAGCCGGTATCCCTGAGTTTCATCCAGATTTAGCCCAAATGCATCCCTGGGGTTCAGGGATGAGGGGCGTGGGGTAGAAATTTTGGGATTCCCATGGATGGGGCCGAGCTGGGGATATTTGGGAGAGATGAGGTTTGGGAATGTCCAAATGTTGGGGGTGGGGGGCGAAATCCTGGAATTTCGGGGGTTTTTGGGTCCCACGGGGATGCTGGAGGGGCGAAATCCTGGGATTCTGCGGTGGTTCTGGTCCCCTGAGGATTTTGAGGGTGCAAAATCCGGGGATTTTGCAGGGGTCCCAGTCTCCCAAGGATTTGGTCTCTCCATGTGTCCCTGCTTTGGGAAGTGGGAATGGGACCATGATTCCTTTTCCAGTGTAGATCCCCCTGGATAACCTGGAGGAGCCCCCCTGGACATGGATTAGGATGGATCAGCTGGAGTTGAAAAATAGGGATACGGGATGAAGGGATAAAGTCCTGGAGCCTCCCTGGATCCCAACCCATCCACGGGGTCGGGTTGGGAATATTTGGGAGAGTCAAAGTTGGGAATGTCCCAACCATCCCAATGTGGATTGGGATGAATCAGCTGAAGCTGAAAAATAGGGATACGGGATGAAGGGATAAAGTCCTGGAGTCTCCCTGGATCCCAACCCATCCATGGGGTTGGGTTGGGAATATTTGGGAGAGTCAAAGTTGGGAATGTCCCAGCCATCCCAATGTGGATTGGGACGAATCACCTGGAGATGAGAAATAGGGATACGGGATGAAGGGATAAAGTCCTGGAGTCTCCCTGGATCCCAACCCATCCACGGGGTCGGGTTGGGAATATTTGGGAAAGCCGAGGGGTTGGGAATGTCCCAGCCATCCCAATGTGGATTGGAATTAATCACCTGGAGATTAAAAATAGGGATACGGGATGAAGGGATAAAGTCCTGGAGCCTCCCTGGATCCCAACCCATCCATGGGGTCGGGATGGGAATATTTGGGAGAGCTGAGGGTTGGGAATGTGCCTGTCTCTCCATCTCTCCCTGCTTTTGGAACTGGGAATGGGACCATGATCCCTTTTCCAGTGTTGATCCCCCTGGATAACCTGGAGGAGCCCCCCTGGACATGGATTGGGATGAATCAGCTGGAGCTGAAAAACAGGGATACGGGATGAAGGGATAAAGTCCTGGAGCCTCCGTGGATCCCAACCCATCCATGGGGTTGGGTTGGGAATATTTGGGAAAGCTGAGGGGTTGGGAATGTGTCCCTGCTTTAGGAATTAGGAACGGGACCGTGATCCCTTTTCCAGTGCTGGGAATCCTTTTCCATGGCCTCCAGACACGGATCAGGCTGAAAATTACGGAGCCCACGCTCCGGGATGAGGGAATGAAGAGCTCCCAGAGCTCCTCTGGATCCCAACCCATCCATGGGGCCGAGCTGGGAATATTTGGGAGATCTGAGGGGGGGCTGGGTCTGCCCAAGCCCCTCCAGATCCCAACCCAAGCCTCCTGCTGAATTCCCAGAAAACTCCGGAGCCGCCGCCGCGCTCCGTTCAACGTGACCCGGCGAGGAGGGGTTGAAGCCCCCCGGAGATCCCGGAATTCCGGGTGGGATTGGGAAGGGGGTCCCACCTTCGTAGGCGTAGTTGGGCTTGTTGAGGGGGTCCGAGAGGAAACAGGAGCAGAAGAGGGAGACGAGGGGCAGCTCCTTCATCTTCTCCTTGTAGGCTGGGAAGAGACGTCGGCATCGGGATCAGAGGGGCTCCGAGGGCCAGGGAAGGGCTCGGGATGGGGGGAAAAGGGATGGAGGGATTTCCAAGGGACAGGGAAGGGGTGGGATTGGGATCAGAGGGGTGTGGGGGAATTCCATGTGCCAGGAGAAGTTTGGGATTGGGGTCAGAGGGATGTGGGGGAATTCCATGTGCCAGGAAATGTTTGGGATTGGGGTCAGAGGGATGTGGGGGCTCCATGTGATGGGAAAAGTTTGGGATTGGGATCAGAGGGATGTGGGGGCTTCAAGTGCCAGGAAAATTTTGGGATTGGGGTCAGAGGGATGAGGGGGCTCCATGTGACGGGAAAAGTTTGGGATTGGGGTCAAAGGGGTATGAGGGATTTTCATGTTCTGGGAAAAGTTTGGGATTGGGGTCAGAGGCATGTGGGGGAATTCCATGTGCCAGGAAAAGTTTGGGATTGGGGTCAGAGGGGTATGAGGGACTTTCATGTGCTGGCAAAGTTTGGGATTGGGGTCAGAGGGATTGGAGGGGGCTCCATGTGCCAGGAAAAGTTTGGGATTGGGATCAATGGGATGGGGGGGCTCCATGTGCCAGGAAAAGTTTGGGATTGGGGTCAGAGGGATGGGGGGGCTCCATGTGCCAGGAAAAGTTTGGGATAGGGATCAGAGGGATGTGGGGGCTTCAAGTGCAAGGAAAATTTTGGGATTGGGGTCAGAGGGATGAGGGGGCTCCATGTGACGGGAGAAGTTTGGGACTGGGGTCAGAGGGATTGGAGGGGGCTCCATGTGCCAGGAAAAGTTTGGGATTGGGATCAATGGGATGGGGGGGCTCCATGTGATGGGAGAAGTTTGGGATTGGGGTCAGAGGGATTGGAGGGGGCTCCATGTGCCAGGAAAAGTTTGGGATTGGGATCAATGGGATGGGGGGGCTCCATGTGCCAGGAAAAGTTTGGGATAGGGGTCAGAGGGATGAGAGGGTTCCATGTGCCAGGAAAAGTTTGGGATTGGGATCAGAGGGATGTGGGGGCTTCAAGTGCCAGGAAAATTTTGGGATTGGGGTCAGAGGGATGAGGGGGCTCCATGTGACGGGAGAAGTTTGGGATTGGGGTCAGAGGGATTGGAGGGGGCTCCATGTGCCGGGAAAAGTTTGGGATTGGGATCAATGGGATGGGGGGGCTCCATGTGCCAGGAAAAGTTTGGGATTGGGGTCAATGGGATGAGGGGGGGGTTCAATGTGATAGGAAAGGTTTGGGATTGGGATCAGAGGGATGTGGGGGCTTCAAGTGCCGGGAAAATTTTGGGATTGGGATCAATGGGATGAGGGGGGGTTCAATGTGACAGGAAAGGTTTGGGATTGGGGTCAGAGGGATGTGGGGGAATTCCATGTGCCAGGAAAAGTTTGGGATTGGGATCAGAGGGGTATGAGGGACTTTCATGTGCTGGCAAAGTTTGGGATTGGGGTCAGAGGGATTGGAGGGGGCTCCATATGCCGGGAAAAGTTTGGGATTGGGTTCAATGTGATGAGGGGGGTTCAATGTGCTGGGAAAAGTTTGGGATTGGGATCAGAGGGATGTGGGGGAATTCCATGTGCCAGGAAAAGTTTGGGATTGGGGTCAGAGGGATGAGGGGGCTCCATGTGATGGGAAAAGTTTGGGATTGGGGTCAGAGGGATGGGGGGGCTTCAAGTGCCAGGAAAAGTTTGGGATTGGGGTCAGAGGGATGAGGGGGCTCCATGTGACGGGAAAAGTTTGGGATTGGGGTCAAAGGGGTATGAGGGATTTTCATGTTCTGGGAAAAGTTTGGGATTGGGGTCAGAGGCATGTGGGGGAATTCCATGTGCCAGGAAAAGTTTGGGATTGGGATCAGAGGGGTATGAGGGACTTTCATGTGCTGGCAAAGTTTGGGATTGGGGTCAGAGGGATTGGAGGGGGCTCCATGTGACAGGAAAAGTTTGGGATTGGGGTCAGAGGGATTGGAGGGGGCTCCATGTGACGGGAAAAGTTTGGGATTGGGGTCAATGGGATGAGGGGGGGGTTCAATGTGATAGGAAAGGTTTGGGATTGGGATCAGAGGGATGTGGGGGCTTCAAGTGCCGGGAAAATTTTGGGATTGGGATCAATGGCATGAGGGGGGGTTCAATGTGACAGGAAAGGTTTGGGATTGGGGTCAGAGGGATGTGGGGGAATTCCATGTGCCAGGAGAAGTTTGGGATTGGGGTCAGAGGGATGTGGGGGCTCCATGTGATGGGAAAAGTTTGGGATTGGGATCAGAGGGATGTGGGGGCTTCAAGTGCCAGGAAAATTTTGGGATTGGGGTCAGAGGGATGAGGGGGCTCCATGTGACGGGAAAAGTTTGGGATTGGGGTCAAAGGGGTATGAGGGATTTTCATGTTCTGGGAAAAGTTTGGGATTGGGGTCAGAGGCATGTGGGGGAATTCCATGTGCCAGGAAAAGTTTGGGATTGGGGTCAGAGGGGTATGAGGGACTTTCATGTGCTGGCAAAGTTTGGGATTGGGGTCAGAGGGATTGGAGGGGGCTCCATGTGCCAGGAAAAGTTTGGGATTGGGATCAATGGGATGGGGGGAATTCCATGTGCCAGGAAAAGTTTGGGATTGGGGTCAATGGGATGAGAGGGTTCCATGTGCCAGGAAAAGTTTGGGATTGGGATCAGAGGGATGTGGGGGCTTCAAGTGCCAGGAAAATTTTGGGATTGGGGTCAGAGGGATGAGGGGGCTCCATGTGACGGGAGAAGTTTGGGATTGGGGTCAGAGGGATTGGAGGGGGCTCCATGTGCCAGGAAAAGTTTGGGATTGGGATCAATGGGATGGGGGGGCTCCATGTGCCAGGAAAAGTTTGGGATTGGGGTCAATGGGATGAGGGGGGGGTTCAATGTGATAGGAAAGGTTTGGGATTGGGATCAGAGGGATGTGGGGGCTTCAAGTGCCGGGAAAATTTTGGGATTGGGATCAATGGCATGAGGGGGGGTTCAATGTGACAGGAAAGGTTTGGGATTGGGGTCAGAGGGATGTGGGGGAATTCCATGTGCCAGGAGAAGTTTGGGATTGGGGTCAGAGGGATGTGGGGGCTCCATGTGATGGGAAAAGTTTGGGATTGGGATCAGAGGGATGTGGGGGCTTCAAGTGCCAGGAAAATTTTGGGATTGGGGTCAGAGGGATGAGGGGGCTCCATGTGACGGGAAAAGTTTGGGATTGGGGTCAAAGGGGTATGAGGGATTTTCATGTTCTGGGAAAAGTTTGGGATAGGGGTCAGAGGCATGTGGGGGAATTCCATGTGCCAGGAAAAGTTTGGGATTGGGGTCAGAGGGGTATGAGGGACTTTCATGTGCTGGCAAAGTTTGGGATTGGGGTCAGAGGGATTGGAGTGGGCTCCATGTGCCAGGAAAAGTTTGGGATTGGGTTCAATGTGATGAGGGGGGTTCAATGTGCTGGGAAAAGTTTGGGATTGGGATCAGAGGGATGTGGGGGAATTCCATGTGCCAGGAAAAGTTTGGGATTGGGGTCAGAGGGATGAGGGGGCTCCATGTGCCAGGAAAAGTTTGGGATTGGGGTCAGAGGGATGGGGGGGCTTCAAGTGCCAGGAAAAGTTTGGGATTGGGATCAGAGGGATACGGGAATTCCACATTCCAGGGAAGGAGTGGGATTGGGATCAGAGCGATGGGGGAAATTCCACATTCCAGGAAAGAGATGGGATCAGGATCAGAGGGATGGGTTAATTCCAAATTCCCAGAAAGGGATGGGATTGGGATAAGAGGGATGAGAAAATTCCAAATTCCAGGGAAGAAGTGGGAACAGGATCAGAGGGACGGGGGAATTCCAAATTCCCAGAAAGGGATGGGATCGGGATCAGAGGGATATGGGAATTCCACATTCCCGGGAAAGGGATAGGATCAGGATCAGAGGGATATGGGAATTCCAAATTCCAGGGAAGGAGTGGGATGGGGATGAGAGCGATGGGGGGAATTCCACATTCCAGGAAAGGGATGGGATCAGGATCAGAGGGATGGGTTAATTCCAAATTCCCAGAAAGGGATGAGATCAGGATCAGAGGGATATGGGAATTCCAAATTCCAGGGAAGGAGTGGGATCGGGATCAGAGGGATGGGGGAATTCCAAATTCCCAGAAAGGGATGGGATCGGGATCAGAGGGATGAGAAAATTCCAAATTCCAGGGAATGAGTGGGATCGGGATCAGAGGGGTTGGGGGAATTCCACATTCCAGGAAAGGGATAGGATCAGGATCAGAGGGATGAGGGAATTCCAAATTCCAGGAATGGATTTGGATCAGGATCAGAGGGATGGGGGAATTCCAAATTCCCGGAAAGGGATGGGATCGGGATCGGAGGCATATGGGAATTCCAAATTCAGGATGAGCCGAGGACCCAGGCATGCAAATGGAAAACTCGGGAAGGACTCGGGATTATCCCAGGCTGTCGATCCCGGTTTGTCGCCACCGGGATGCCGGGAGAATTCCAGGGCCGGGATGAGCCCGGGAAACCGTGGGATGGGGTTGGGGTGCCGGGGGCGGGGTGGGGGGTTTGGGGTGGCGTACCGGCCAGAGTCATGGCGAGGAAATCCTTGGAATTCTGCAGGAAGAGCGATCCTGGGGCCTGCGGAGCGAAGGAAGGGACGGGGTCAGTGGCGGGGTCTTGGGAATGGGATGATGGGAATATGCTGGGATGATGGGATAATGGGATAATGGGATGGGATGATGGGATGGGATAATGGGATGGGATAATGGGATGGGATGGGATGGGATGGGATGGGATAACGGGATGGGATGGGATAATGGGATAGGAACACACTGGAGGCATGGGATGGGATGGGATTATGGGATGGGAATGGATTGGGATTGGGAGGGGATGGGATGGGATGGGATGGGATAACGGGATGGGATGGGATGATGGGACAGGAACACACTGGAGGGATGGGATGGGAAGGAATGCACTGGGATAATGGATGGGATGATTTGGGATGGGATGGGATAATGGGATGGGACGGGACAGGATGGAGGGGATGGGATGGGATGGGATGACACACTGGAATGATGGGATGGGATAATGGGATGGGATGATGGGATGATTTGGGATGGGATGGGATAAAGGGATGGGAACACACTGGAGGGATGGGATAATGGGATGATGGGATGGGATGATGGGATGGGATGGGATGGGATGGGATGGGATGGGATGGGATGGGATGATGGGATGGGATAATGGGATGGGATAATGGGATGGGATGGGATGGGATGGGATGGGATGGGATGGGATGGGATGGGATGGGATGGGATGGCATGGCATGGCATGGGATGGGATGGGATGGGCACGCACCGGGATGACGGACACATCCCATGGGATGTTCCAGGCACACGCAGCCCTTCCCAGCTCCGCATTCCCAAAGCACACGTGTGAGGACACGTGCCAGGAGCCACACACAGACACACCTGGACACGCCTGGACACGCCTGGACACGCCTGGACCCCTCCCAGATTCTCCCTCCAATTCCCCCCACTCGTGTCCCGACATTCCCAGTCCTCAGCTCCCCCTTCCTGATGCTCCAGGATCCTCTCCCCCATCCCACTGGGGTCATTCCCGGGGTCTCCATGGACGTGGGAACATCCCCAGGACCCCCACCCACCCCCGGGGCTTGGAAGGGGAATTGGGAATTGTGAAAACCGGAATAATCCGGGCTGCTCCCCATTCCCGGGGTTTTTGGGTGTGGAAATGTGGAAACGCCCTTCCCAGCTGCACCAAAGCATGGAACGAGGCGGGATTTGGGGACTATTCCCGGATTTTGATCCCCAAATCCATCCTTACAAAGAGGGGTCCTTAAATCCCCGCAGCTCCCGAGGGAACGAGCATTCCCGGGCTGCGCCACGCCCCGCCCATCCCGAGAAATCCCAGCCCTCATCCCCCCAATCCTGCTGGGATCTGCCCCGGGAATCCCAAAAAATAACCCGGCCGCAGCTTCCAGGGGCTGCTGGGGGGTGGGAACAGGGAGAAAAAGTGGGAATATCCAGCTGGGATCACGAGGTGGGGCGGGGGGGGGGTCGGGTGGGGATAATGGGATGGATGGATTCCTGGATTCCGGTTATCCATGGATAAGCCGGCTGGAAAGCGATTCCCTGGCTCCTGCCCTCCCCGCTGCCGGCATTCCCGCCCCAAATCCTGCTTTTTCCCTGGGATTCCGCTGGAATTCCGTGCCCGTTCCCCAGACCTCACGTGGCGTTCCCACGGGATGAAACGTGGGGATCGCCCACCAGAGCCGGAACGGGTGGAAAACGGGATCTGTCCCTATGGATACGGCGGGATGGGAGGGGAGTGGTCCAGCCCCGCTCCTGCCTGGGTGATTTTCCAGGGGTTTGGAGGAGGGAATTCCGTCCCTGCCCCATTCCCCATGGGAGCGCGCTGTCGGGGACCTGCTGCCGTCACCCCAAAATCCCAGTGGGGAGAGAATGATCCCAATCCCGACCAGGAGATCCCATTCCCAGACAGGTGATCCCAATCCCGACCAGGAGATCCCATTCCCAGACAGGTGATCCCAGTCCCAACCAGGCGATCCCACTCCTGACCAGGAGATCCCATTCCTGACCACACAGTCCCATTCCCGACTATGTGATCCCATTCCCAACGACGTGATCCCATTCCAAACCGTGCCATCCTATTTCTGGCCGCACAATCCCATTCCCAACCACACGATCCCATTCCCAACCATGCAATCCCATTCCTGACCATGCGATCCCATTCCCGATCACTCGATCTCATTGCCAGCAGCACAATCCCATTCCTGAGCACACAATCCCATTCCCAACCATGCGATCCCATTCCCAACCATGCGATCCCATTCCCAACCACACAATCCCATTCCCAACCACGCAATCCCATTCCCAACCACACAATCCCATTCCAAAACACACGATCCTATTTCTGGCTGCACAATCCCATTCCCAACCACACGATCCCATTCCCAGCCACGCAATCCCATTTCCTAACCACACAATCCCATTCCCAACCACATGATCCTATTTCTGGCTGCACAATCCCATTCCCAACCACACGATCCCATTCCCAGCCACGTGACCCCGTTCCCAACCACGCAATCCCATTCCTGACCACGCAATCCCATTCCTGACCACGTGATCCCATTCCCAACCACACCATCCTATTTCTGTCTGCACAATCCCATTCCCGAGCACACAATCCCATTCCCAGTCATGTGATCCCATTCCCAATCACACAATCCCATTCCCAACCACACGATCCCATTCCCAACCACGCAATCCCATTCCTGACCACGTGATCCCATTCCCAACCACGCCATCCTATTTCTGGCTGCACAATCCCATTCCCGAGCACACAATCCCATTCCCAGTCACGTGATCCCATTCCCAATCACACAATCCCATTCCCAATCACACAATCCCATTCCCAACCACACAATCCCATTCCAAACCACGCCATCCTATTTCTGGCTGCACAATCCCATTCCCGACCACACGATCCCATTCCCAGCCACATGATCCCATTCCCAACCGTGCAATCCCATTCCTGACCACGCGATCCCATTCCCAACCACGCGATCCCATTCCCGACCACGCGTTCCCATTCCCAGCCAGCCGCACGTGGCAGGGCGAGGGATCCCGCGGGATCCACCCCCCCACAGGGCTGCGACCCCTTTTTCCCACCCTGAATTCCAAGGGAAGGACCCTCCCATCTCCCATCTTTTCCCCTGGAAAAATCATCCAGCCATGGATGGAGGAATGGGAAGAGTCTGGGAGGGGGGGACGGGGGGGGGGGGGGGTCTCCCCATTCCCTGCCTGGAAGCTTGGGAGGCTCCAGAGGGGGAAAAATGGGATGGCAGCGCCTTCTCCCTCCTTCCCTCCCCATCCCTTTTTCCTTTTCCCTGGAATAAAAAATTCCAGCGGCTGCAGGAATTCGGGTCCTGCCCTCGTTGTGGGGGGAGGGGGGGGGTGTGTCCCCGCTCCCACATTTTGGGGGGCTCTGGGTGGGGCCGCGAAGCCCCCGAGACATCCCCAGGGAAGCAGGGGGGTGCAAAATCCCGGGAATGCTGAAGAGGATCCTGCCAGGATAACAGGGTGAGGGGTCTCCCAAAAATTCGGGGCGGGGATCCCAGGAATGCGGAGGGGAGCGGGGTCCGCCCCGGGAATTCGGGACTCAGAGGATGCTGGGGGGGCGAAATCCCGGGATTTTGGGGGTTTTTGGGTCCCTCGAGGATTTTGAGGGTGCAAAATCCCGGGATTTTGGGGGGGTTCAGGTCCCCCAAGGATTTTGAGGGTGTAAAATCCCGGGATTTTTGGGGGTTCGGGTCCCCGAGGATTCTGAGTGTGCAAAATCCCGGGATTTTGGGGGGGTTCCAGTCCCCCGGGGATTCTGAGTGTGCAAAATCCCAGGATTTTGGAGGGGGTTGGGGTCCGCTGAGGATTTTGAGGGTGCAAAATCCCAGGATTTTGGGGGTTCCAGGTCCCCTGAGGATTTTCAGGGTGCAGGATCTTGGGATTTTTGGGGGTCCGGGTCCCCTAAGGATTTTGAGGGTGCAAAATCCTGGGATTTTGGGGGCGTTCCAGTCCCCCGGGGATTCTGAGTGTAGAAAATCCCAGGATTTTGGGGGGGGGTCGGGTCCCTCGAGGATTTTGAGGGTGCAGAATCCCGGGATTTTGGGGGGGGGGGGTTGGGGTCCCCCGAGGATTTTGAGGGTGCAGAATCCCGGGATTTTGGGGGGGGGGGTTGGGGTCCCCCGAGGATTTTGAGGGTGCAGAATCCCGGGATTTTGGAGGGTCCGGGTGCCTCAGGGATGCTGAGGGTGCAAAATCCCGGGATTTTGGGGGGTCCAGGGATGCTGGAATGGGGGTCCCCCCCCCCCAGGAACGGGGCTCCCCGAGGATCCTGGGAAAGCGGGGGGGGGGCGTCTCCCTGAAAGATTTTGGGGGTGGCGGATTCTGCGGATCCCCGGAAAATTCTGGGAATTCTGGGAATGGGGGGTGCAGAATCCCTCGGGAATTCTGGGGGTGCGGAGCCCCCCCCGAGGACGCTGATCCAACCCCCTCTCCCCTCCCCCCAAACCCAAACTGGGGGCGGCAGCCGAGGATGAGGATGAGGATGAGGATGAGGATGAGGATGAGGATGAGGATGAGGATGGGGCGGCGGGGAGGGAAAGGGGGGGGAAATCTCCAAAAAGAACGGGATAAGGAATTCCAGAGGGCTGGAAAACGCCCCGGGAAGAGCGGGACCAGCACCCCAAAAAGGGGATGGGGGCCAAAATGAAGACCCCGGAGCAAAACCCGCCCCCCCCCTCCCCCACAAAACCTTTACCCACCCGCCAAAAAAAAAAAAAAAAAAAAAAAAAAAAAAAATAGAAAAAAAATTTTTAAAAAAATCATACATCACCCCCACCCCAAATCCACCCGAAATCCACCCAAAATTCCCCAAAATAGCCCCCCGAAATCGCAGCGGGGGCTCCGGGACTCACCCCGCGGCGGTGGTCGCGCTGCTGCCCGCGCTCTCCCGGCTCCTTTAACGCGGCTTTGGAACATCCCGGGCGGGGGGTCCCCAGCGCCCCCCATGACATCATCGCCCAGCCCTCTGATTGGTCGAGAGCCCGTGAGGATGAGGGCCCCGCCCGGTGACGTCACAGCCCGCAGCTATTTTGGGGTTGGAGCAGGGAAAAAGGGGAAAAAAAAAAAAAAAAAAAAGGGGGGGGGGGAAAAAAGGGATGGGTGGAAAAATTGAGGGATGAAAAAAAAATTTAAAAAAAGGGGTTTGGGGTGAAAAAGGGGGATTTTGGGGGTGGGTGGGAAGGGGGGGTGCGGAGCAGGGCGGGGCTGGGGGGGGGGGGACAAAGTGACAAAGGGACGCGGAGGGGGTCGGGGCGTCGCAAATGGGGGGGCAAAGTGTCCCCATGTCACTTCTGGTCACATCGAGGGGACATTGGGGGGCGCCCCGAATTTGGGGAGCTGTGGGGTGACAACTCCAGGGTGGGGGGACAGTGGGGTGACATCGATATGGGGACAGTGGGGTGACATCGATTTGGGGGCACAATGGGGTGACATTGATATGGGGGATAATGGGGTGACATCGATATGGGGGGACAGTGGGGTGACATCGATATGGGGGGGACAGTGGGGTGACATCGATATGGGGGGGACAATGAGGTGACATCAACATGGGGGATAATGGGGTGACATCGATATGGGGACAATGGGGTGACATCGATATGGGGAACAACGGGGTGACATTTCCAGGGTGGGGGACAATGGGGTGACATCGATATGGGGGGACAATGGGGTGACATCGATATGGGGGATAATGGGGTGACATTGATGTGGGGGGACAATGGGGTGACATCGATATGGGGGATAATGGGGTGACATCGATATGGGGGACAATGGGGTGACATTGATGTGGGGGGGCAATGAGGTGACATTGATGTGGGGGGACAATGGGCTGACATCGATATGGGGGGACAATGGGGTGACATCGATATGGGGGATAATGGGGTGACATCGATATGGGGACATTGGGGTGACATTTCTAGGGTGGGGGACAATGGGGTGACATCGATATGGGGGGGACAATGGGGTTTTATCAATAGGGGGGTTATTGGGGTGACATCGATATGGGGGGACAGTCAGGTGACATCGATATGGGGGGCAATGGAGTGACATCGATATGGGGGGAAAATGGGGTGACATCGATACGGCGGGACAATGGGGTGACATCGATATGGGGGGACAATGGGGTGACATTGATGTGGGGGGACAGTGGGCTGACATCGATATGGGGACAATGAGGTGACATTGATGTGGGGGGACAATGGGGTGACATTGATATGGGGGGACAATGGGGTGACATCGATATGGGGAACAACGGGGTGACATTTCCAGGGTGGGGGACAATGGGGTGACATCGATATGGGGGGACAATGGGGTGACATCGATATGGGGGGACAATGGGGTGACATCGATTTGGGGGACAATGGGGTGACATCGATATGGGGGAAAATGGGGTGACATCGATATGGGGGGACAATGGGGTGACATCGATGTGGGGGGACAATGGGGTGACATCGATATGGGGGGACAGTGGAGTGACATCGATATGAGGGGACAGTCAGGTGACATCAATATGGGGACAATGAGGTGACATCGATATGGGGGGACAATGGGGCAACATTTCCGGGGTGGGGGACAATGGGGTGACATCGATATGGGGACAATGGGGTGACATCAATATGGGGGGACAATGGGGTGTCATCTGCAAGATGGGGGACAAAGGGTTGTCCCCTTCGTCCTGGGGTGTCCCCTCCATCCTGAGGGACAATGAGGTGTTATCTCTGAGATAATGGGGTGACATCTCCAGGATCTGGGGACAATGGGATGTCCTGCCCATCCTGGGGGACATTGGGGTGTCCCCTCCATCCTGAGGAACAATGAGGTGACATCTCCAAGATAATGGGTGACATCTCCAAGATTTGGGGACAACGGGATGTCCCCTCCACCCTGAGGGACAATTGGGTGACATCTCTAAGATAATGGGGTGACATCTCCAGGATTTGGGGACAAAGAGGTGACATCTCCAGAATTTGGGGACAATGGGGTGTCCCCTCCATCCTGAGGGACAATGGGATGTCATCTCCAAGATAATGGATGACATCTCCAGGATTTGGGGACAAAAGGGTGACATCTCCAGAATTTGGGGACATTGGGGTGTCCCCTCCACCCTGAGGGACAATGGGGTGACATCTCCAAGATAATGGTTGACATCTCCAGGATTTGGGGACAACGGGATGTCCCTTCCATCCTGGGGGACATTGGGGTGTCCCCTCCATCCTGAGGGACAATGGGGTGACATCTCCAGGATTTGGGGACAACGGGGTGTCCCTTCCATCCTGTGGGACATTGGGGTGTCCCTTCCATCCTGAGGGACAAAGGGGTGACACCTCCAGGATCTGGGGACAACGGGATGTCCCTTCCATCCTGGGGGACATTGGGGTGTCCCCTCCATCCTGAGGGACAATGGGGTGACATCTCCAGGATTTGGGGACAATGGGGTGTCCTTTCCATCCTGTGGGACATTGGGGTGTCCCCTCCACCCTGCCATCCCCAGGACATGTCCCAGTCCCATCCTGACCCATTCCCAGCCCCAAATTCCCGCCCGGACTCGTCCTCCTCCGTCCCAAATCCGGGCCATGGGAACACGGAGAGGCCGAGCCCCAGATCCCAAAACTATTTCGGGGCGAGCGGAGGCTCCAGGGAATGCGGGCGGAACAAGGGCACCTCCGGAGCGCCGAGTCCTTCCCAAATTCCGGCTCTCCTTCCCTAAATCCGCCTCATCCCGGCCTATTTTCCGCCGCTCACGTGCCCGGCGCCTCTGGGAATCATCCCGGTATTTTTAGGTTCTGGATTTCTCCGTTACGCACGGAGCACCGGGAGGGTTTTGGGAACGCGGATCGCTCCGGAAAAGGGATTTAGGGTGGGTCTGGGGGGATGGCCCCGCTGGAATTGGGGGTGGATGGGGTGTTCCGGGTCTGGAATGTTCGATTCCAGGTTGGATGGGGATTGGAGAAACCTGGGATAGGGGAAGGCGTCCTTGGGGTGGGATTTAAGGACCACTCCCACCCAAACCGCTCCATGATCCAATGATTCCATGGCAGGGACACCTGGAGCTCATCCTGCTGAAATTCCCGGAGGATCCTCCCGGGATCCTTTTCCCACCCAGGTTCCACGCGGGCAGGATTTGGGATTCCCACGGGAATTGCGCTGGAGCACATTCCAGAGGGACAAAGGCCGGGAAAGGGTCAAATCCCAGTGGCCAAGCTGGGGACAAAGAGCCCTTCAGTGGCTCCGGGGACATCCCGGCCGTGCCTGGCACCGGTGGCTCCTTTGAGATTCCCGGGATCCAGGCCCTTCCCGGGATCCCAGCTCCGGGCACCACCCCCTCCCTGGTGGCCTTGGTGGCCATGGATCAGCTGGAGCTGGGAATGACACTGGGAGCACTGGGAGGGTCACACCTGGAGGTGGCTCCCTGATTTCAGGAGTGCCTTTTTTTAGGGATGGATTTTGGGAACAAATCCTGGAGCTGGGAACAGCTCTGGGAAGGTCACACCTGGAAGTGGCTCCCACATTTCAGGAGTGGCTTTTTCAGGGATGGGTTTTGGGATCAAATCCTGGAGCTGGGAATGGCTCTGGGAAGGTCACACCTGGAGGTGGCTCCCACATTTCAGGAATGGCTTTTTTAGGGATGGGTTTTGGGATCAAATCCTGGAGCTGGGAATGGCACTGGGAGGGTCACACCTGGAGGTGGCTCCGTGTCCCACATGTTAGGAGTGGCTTTTTCCGGGATGGGTTTTGGGATCAAATCCTGAAACTGGGAATGGCTCAGTAAAGGTCACACCTGGAGGTGGCTCCCACATTTCAGGAGTGGCTTTTTCAGGGATGGGTTTTGGGATCAAATCCTGGAGCTGGGAATGGCTCTGGGAAGGTCACACCTGGAGGTGGCTCCGTGTCCCACATTTTAGGAGTGGCTTTTTTAAGGATGGGTTTTGGGATCAAATCCTGGAGCTGGGAATGGCTCTGGGAAGGTCACACCTGGAGGTGGCTCCCTGATTTGAGGAGTGGTTTTTTTAGGGATGGGTTTTGGGATCAAATCCTGAAACTGGGAATGGCTCAGTAAAGGTCACACCTGGAAGTGGCTCCCACATTTCAGGAGTGGCTTTTTCAGGGATGGGTTTTGGGATCAAATCCTGGAGCTGGGAACGGCTCTTGGAGCAATGGGAAGTCATACCTGGAGGTGACACCCTGATTTTAGGAGTGGCTTTTTTAGAGATGGGTTTTGGGATCAAATCCTGGAGCTGGGAACGGCTCTTGGAGCACTGGGAGAGTCACACCTGGAGGCAACTCCCTCATTTCAGGAGTGGCTTTTTTAGGGATGGATTTCGGGAACAAATCCTGGAGCTGGGAATGGCTCTGGGAGGGTCACACCTGGAAGTGGCTCCCACATTTCAGGAGTGTCTTTTTTAAGGATGGATTTTGGGATCAAATCCTGGAGCTGGGAACAGCTCCGGGAAGGTCACACCTGGAGGTGGCTCCATGTCCCACATTTCAGGAGTGGCTTTTTTAAGGATGGATTTTGGGATCAAATCCTGAAACTGGGAATGGCTCAGTAAAGGTCACACCTGGAGGTGGCTCCCACATTTCAGGAATGGCTTTTTCAGGGATGGATTTTGGGATCAAATCCTGGAGCTGGGAACGGCTCTGGGAGGGTCACACCTGGAAGTGACTCCCTCATTTCAGGAGTGGTTTTTTTAGGGATGGGTTTTGGGATCAAATCCTGGAGCTGGGAACGGCTCTGGGAGGGTGACACCTGGAAGTGACTCCCTGATTTCAGAAGTGGCTTTTTTAGGGATGGGATTTGGGATCAAATCCTGGAGCTGGGAATGGCTCTGGGAAGGTCACACCTGGAGGTGGCTCCCTGATTTCAGGAGTGGCTTTTTTAGGGATGGGTTTTGGGATCAAATCCTGGAGCTGGGAACGGCTCTGGGAGGGTCACACCTGGAAGTGACTCCCTGATTTCAGAAGTGGCTTTTTTAGGGATGGGATTTGGGAACAAATCCTGAAACTGGGAATGGCTCTGGGAAGGTCACACCTGGAGGTGGCTCCCTGATTTCAGGAGTGGCTTTTTTAGGGATGGGTTTTGGGATCAAATCCTGGAGCTGGGAATGGCTCTGGGAAGGTCACACCTGGAGGTGGCTCCCTGATTTCAGGAGTGGCTTTTTTAGGGATGGGTTTTGGGATCAAATCCTGGAGCTGGGAATGGCTCTGGGAAGGTCACACCTGGAGGTGGCTCCTCCTGATTTGAGGAGTGGCTTTTTCAGGGGCTGGAATTCCCAGAGAATTCCCGGATCCCTGCAAGTGTCCAAGGAAAGGCTGGATGGGGCTTGGAGAGACCGGGGACAGTGGGAGGTGTTGGGGATTCCGGGAGCAAGGACACTCAGGATCCATCCCGAGGGATTTTTATGGAATTTGGGGATGGAAAGGGGAAGGGTGAAACTTCCTGGAGTCCCGAATTCCCAGTGAAACCCCTGGATCCCAAAATTCCTTCTCCAGGAGGAATCGGGATGGGGCTGGATCCAATGCCAGGCTGGGAGAGCCGGGATTGTGCAGCTGGATCTGGGAAGGATCCAGGGAATCCTTGGAGCCGCTCCCCGATCCCAAAGGGGCTCCAGGAGAGCTGGAATTTGGGGAAGGGCTGGAGGGCCAGGAGCCAGGGAATGGCTTCCAGTGGGAAAGGGGAGCTTGGGATTTTGGGATCTTGGGAAGGGATTCCCGGCTGGGCTGGAATTCCCAGAGAATCCCGGGGGGTGTCCCAGGAAAGGCGGGATCACCCTGGGATGGCGGGAGGTGTCGGGGTCGGAACGGGGCGGGATTTGCGCTCCTTCCCACCCAAACCTTTCCCCTTCCCACGATTCCTGTCCCTGGGAATTCCGGCGGCTCCCAGAATTCCAGGAGAACCTCCCCGGGAAGCTCCCGCATCCCCCAAAAATCCCCCCCAAAAATCTCCCAACCCCCCCCCCAAATCCTTGGGATGCTCCGGGAACAGGGAGGGAGGGGAGGGGCGGGGCAAAGGCGCGGTGTCGGGCGCTGATTGGTCAGAAATGACATCATCGGTGTTAGGCGGCCAATAGGAAGGCGCCGTTTATGGAGGCCCCGCCCCAAATCCTCGGAGGGCTCCAGGGGGATCCCGGGAATGGGGCGGGAATTGTGGGAAAAAAATTCCCACAATAAAATAAAAATAAAATATGGGAAAAATACAAATAAAAATGGGAGAATGGGATTGGGGGGGATGCGGGAAAAATATGGGGGAAGTTAATGAAAATAAATGTGAAATAAAATTTAAAACGGATGTCAAAAAATTGAAATAAATTGAAAATAAATGCAAAAATAAATTGAAATAAATGTAAAATAAATGCAAAATAAATACGGAATAAATGTAAAATAAATGCAAAAATAAATACGGGATAAATGTAAAATAAATGCAAAAATAAATACGGAATAAATGTAAAATAAATGCAAAAATAAATATAAAATACATTTAAAATGAATGCAAAAATAAATTTTGGAATAAATGTTAAAATAAATTCAAAAATAAATATAAAATACATTTAAAATGAATGCAAAAATAAATTTGGAATAAATGTTAAAATAAATGCAAAAATAAGTGTAAAATAAATTAAAATTATATGGAATGAATATAAAAGAATATAAATATAAACCCCCCAAAATATGACAGAAAAGAAATATAAAAAATTACGAAATAAATTAAAAATAAATGAAAAAATATATGTTAAGGGAATGGATATTATTGAATAGATATAAATTATTTATATGAAATTTGAAATGCAAAATAATATATAGAATAAATATAAAAAGATAAGCAAATAGTTTATTTAAACACAAATTAATTAATTTTTTTAAATGAAGGTAAAGATTAAAAAATAATGAAAGTAAATGTAAAAATAGGAAGAGACAAAAAAAAAAAAGTAAAATGAAAATTTAAAAAAACAAAATAAAAAAAAAAACGGAAAAAATAGTTTTGAAATTAAAGTCAAAATAAGTCAATAAAAATAAAAATTAATTTTTTAGCATTTTAGAAATACAACTATTTTAATGTTAAAGTTGAAATAAAATTTTAAATTTTTAAAAAACCTACCAAGGGACAAAAATAATTTGAAAATTTAGACTTAAAACCTAAACCCAAAATTAATCAAAACACAAAAAAAATAAAAACAAATTTTGAAAAAAAGAAATAGAAATAGAAATAGAAATAGATAGAAAAATAAAAATAAAATAAAAATAAAAATAAAAATAAATAGCAAAATAAAAGTAAAAATAAAAATAAAAATAAAAATAAAAATAAAAATAAAAATAAAAATAAAAATAAAAATAAAAATAAACTAACGCTAAAACTAAAACTAAAAATTTAAATTTAAATAAAAATTTAAATAAAAATAAAAACAAAAATAAAAAATTAAATTTAAATTAAAAAAAAAAAAAAAATAAAAAGAAAAAGAAAAATGAACGAGACCCTTCCAAGCAAGAATCCGCTTTTTCCCACGTGGAATTCCAGGTTTTGGGATGGGAGAGGTGGAGAGGGACCCCTCGACCCCCACCAGCGTTTCCCCCACATTTATCCTCCAAAATTCCCAAAAAAAAAAGGGGAAAATTCCAGGCCTCTCATTCCCGAGCGCATCCCAACCGTGCCTGAGTTGTTTTTGGGATGCTCGGAATTCTGGGAAGTGCCAGGATTTTGGGGTGATGGGAAATGTTGGGATACGGGACAGGGAGGGGGGATCGGGATGGAGCAGGATTGGGATTGGGATTGGGATTGGGATTGGAATGGGATTGGGATGGAATTGGGATGGAATTGGGATGGGATTGGGATTGGGGATGGGATTGGGATTGGGATTGGGATGGAATTGGGATGGGATTGGGATTGGGATTGGGATTGGGGTTGGGATGGGATTGGGATTGGGATTGGGAATGGGAATGGGAATGGGATTGGGATTGGGATGGGATTGGGATTGGGATGGGATTGGGATTGAGGCTGGGATGGGATTGGGACTGGAATTGGGGTTGGGGATGGGATGGGATTGGGATTGAGATTGAGATTGAGATTGGGATTGGGAATGGCATTGGGATTGGGGTTGGGGTTGGAATTGGGGTTGGGATTGGGATTGGGATTGGGATGGGATTGGGATTGGGATTGGGGCTGATATGGGATTGGAATTGGGGTTGGCATTGGGATGGGATTGAGATTGGGATTGGGGTTGGGATTGGGGTTGGGATTGGAATTGGGATTGGGACTGGGACTGGGACTGGGATTGGGACTGGGACTGGAATTGGGATTTGGGATGGAATTGGTGTTGGAATTGGGGTTTGGATTGGGGTTGGAATTCTGATTGGGATTGGGGTTGGGAGGGGGGATCGGGATGGAGCAAGATTGGGATTGGGATTGGGGATTGGGATGGGATTGGGATTGGGATTGCGATTGGGGTGGGATTGGGATTGGGATTGAGGTTGGAATTGGGATTGGGGTTGGAACTGGGGTTTGGATTGGGATTGGGATGGGATTGGGGATGGGATTGGGATTAGGGTTGGAACTGGAGATGGGATTGGCATTGGAATTGGGATTGGTATTGGGGCTGGAATTGGGATTGGGGTTGGAATTGGGATTGGATTGGGATTGGGATGGGATTAGGGTTGGGATGGAATTGGGGTGGGAGGGAATGGGATTGGGATTGGGATGGGATTGGGGTTGGAATTGGGATTGGGGATGGAACTGGGATTGGGATGGGATGGGATTGGGGTTGGGATTGGGATTGGGTTTGGAATTGGGATTGGAGTTGGAACTGGGGTTTGGATTGGGATTGGGATGGGATTGGGATTGGGGATGGGATTGGGATTGGGATTAGGGTTGGAATTGGGGATGGGATTGGCATTGGAATTGGGATTGGGATGGGATTGGGGCTGGGATTGGGATTGGGGTTGGAACTGGGATTGGGATGGGATTGGGGTTGGGATTGGGATTGGGGCTGGAATTGGGATTGGGGCTGGAATTGGGATTGGGGATGGGATTGGGATAGGATTGGGATGGGGATGGGACTACAGAGTTGGGGTGGGATGGGATTGGGATTGGGATGAGAGAAGGGATGGAAATGGATTGGGATGGGATTGGGGGTGGGATGGGAATGCAGGGTTGGGGTTGGGATTGATATTGGGATGGAGCAGGATTGGGATTGGGATGGCGTGGGAATGCAGGATTGGGGTGGGATGGGATTAGGGTTGGGATTGGGGATGGAGCTGGATTGGGATTGGTATTGAGATGGCACGGGATGGGATAATGGGATAATGGGATGGATGGAGGGAGGGCAGATGGGATTCAGGGATTTGGGATGCTGCAAATCCCTTTTTCCCTCCCTTGCCGTATCCAGGGATACGCTGTGGGAGGATCCCGGCGTCGCCCCCAGCTCCAGCCTCTCCCTTTTGTTTTCCCTCCTCCGGCTCTTGTTCCCGAGGAGATTCCCGAGCAAATGGCGGGAAACCATGGAAACCACCCGCTCCCGTCGGAATCCGGGCAGGAAAAAGGCAGGAATGGCCACCCAGGCCCCTTCCCTTTCCCCACGGAATCACCCAAAATCCCAAGGACTCATCTGGATTCAGGAAAAAAAACGTTTGGGCAGGATTAACTCCGGGTAAAAACTCCAAACTTCCTCCATTTCCCAACACTGATGACGCATTTCACCGGATTCCCAGAGCTGGGAATTCCAGGGAAAAAAACCCCCTCGGAGGGATAAAGCTGTGGGGAAAAGGGTGGAGGAGGTGGGATCCTCCCAGGGGTGTTCCCACTGATGGTTTTCCGTGTGGAGGCACCCCTTGTCCAGACAAATCCCGTGGGATGTTCCCATTCCAAGAGCCGGGATAAGGATCGCCGTTCCCAGCAGGGATTCCTGGATCCCTGAAAACTGCGGGAAAAGCCCCTAAATGGTTTCATTCCTGGTTTGTCAGGGAAATCCCTTCTTCCCAAAGCATTCCCAGTTTGCATCCAGGACAGAGAGGGGCAGGAAAATTCGGGATTTGGGAACAGAACCTCAACATGGGGAGACGCACCGATAATATTTCTAATATTTATTGATGTTTATTAATGATAAAAACCTGAGACATTACAAACAAGCGTTCCTTTTTATCCCTGCTGATTTTGCTTCTTTTTTTTTTTTTTTTTTCCTGGAAAAGCCGGAAAAGCACCTGGGAGAGCCCCACCAGGAAAGCTGGAGGAGCACGCGGAGAACCCCACCAGGAGGCAGGAGACGCCTAGGTCGGGACGTCCTCAAGGACACGGACGCGGAGCGGGCAAATCCGGAGCGTCTTGGTGTCGGCGGCCCCCTGGGAATTCCCCACGTAGAAATAGGGGAAGACGACCCCGCCGAACTTCTCGTGGAATGTGTAGATGTGGCTCTGGAGGTCGGCGTCGTAGAAGGACAACTCCCCCTCGGTGCAGTCCAGCTCCACCCGGACCCGCCGGATGTTTCCCAGCGCCGCCTCCGAGCGCACGGCGTTGGACGCCCGGCACTCGTCTTTCCCGTGGAGGTGGTAGATGTACCAGAAGCCGGAGCGGGAATCGTGGTGGAAACTCCAGTGGGAGCCTTTGTGGGGCCGGGACACGCCCACCCTCCAGTTGGTCAGCCCGCCCAGGTCCACCTCCCAGGTGTGGAAGCCTTCGGAGAAGCCGCGGGATCCCAGGATGCAGGGGGCGGAGGTGAAGCGCTCCGGGTTTTCCACGGAGGCTTTGTAGCTGCAGCTGGAGACGCTGGAGAGGTCCTCGGACACGGAGAGCCAGCCGGCGGCCGAGTTGGGATCCAGGCTGAACGGGACTGGCCAGGAAGGGGAATGTTTTATGGGAAGTTGGCAGCTCGGTGGAGATCTGTCCGTCCCTCCGTGGAGCCCTCCATGGATTCATCCCTCCATTCATCCATGGATTCATTCATGGATCCATCCATGGATCCATCCATCCATCCATCCTTGGATCCTTCCATGGATCTATCCATCCATTCATGGATTCTTCCATGGATCCATCCCTCAATCCATCTGTCCCTCCATCCATGGATCCATCTGTCCCTCCATTCATGGATCCATCTGTCCCTCCATTCATGGATCCATCCCACCATGGATCCTTTCATGGGTCCATCCATCCATGGATCCATCCATCCATTCATGGATTCTTCCGTGGATCCGTCCATCCATCCATCCATCCATCCATCCATCCATCCATCCATCCATCCATCCATCCATCCATCATCCATCAGTGGATCCATCCATCCCTATCCATGGATTTGTCCCTAACCCACATCACCCCTAGGAATCGCACATTCCCAAGTTTCCCTTTTGGAAATCTTGACATCCCTTGACATCTCCAATCCCCAATCCCAGCTCCACATTTCCCATCGTTCCAGACCCCACAACCACCGTTTTTAGGGAAGAATCCATCGCCACCCTTCCCATCTTTCCACCCCCTGGAAAACCCCGCTCCCGACGTTCCCGGCTCCTCACCGGCGGTGATGGTGTCCAGCATCTTCTTCCACACGTTGTACTGGAGCGATCCCAGGTACTTGGCCACGTCCAGGAGCATTCCCGAGGGAACGGCTTCCGGCTCCTCGGCCGTGCAGGCAATCCTAGGGCAGGGATTGACCGTGGAGAAGGGATTGGGATGACGCTCCCGGCACCTCCCAAGCTTGTTCTCCCTCGATTCCCACGAAATCTGGGATTTGACACTTCCCACAAACCCTGAAATTCCGCTTTGTGTCCCCGCCATCCTGCCCGGAGCACCCAGGGGACATCCAGCACCTCCTGGACTTGGAGGGGACACTGGAATTTTCTTGGAGCAGGGACCGCAGGAGACCCCATCCAGCCACCGGGAAGCCATTCCCAAATTCCCATGGATACGACGGGACCAGGACCTACCTCCGCTTGCGGTTCTTGTGGGTCTGGAAAAGAAAAGAGAGAGACACCGGGAATGAGACCCCGCCTGCCACCGGAATTCCGGCAGCCGACGGATCATGCAGGGGAGGCGGGATCCGGGCCGGGAGCTGGATCCCGGTGGGAGTTACCCGTCAGGAATGTGGGAATTACCATCAGGAATGTGTAGTCGTCCTGCTTGAGATCGGCCTGGAGCTGCGCGGCCTCGTTGAGCAGGGCCTGGCTGGCCTCCGCCAGCTGCTCCATCTTTCCCTGGATCAGATCCTGCTTCCGCCCCGTCTCCTCCCGGAGCTGCGCCAGCACCGCCTGCTCCTCGTCCCACAGGAACTTGTGCAGCTTCTCGAATTCCCACTTCACCTGCCGCTCCAGCCGCTCCGACTCCGCCTGGGAATGTCGGCGCCTCGCTCCAGGTGGGAATGTCGGCAGCACCCGAATTCCCCGGGGTCCCCGTCCAGGCAGCTCCAGCGCTCAGGGATTCAATGGGATCGCGCTGCCCTCCCCAAATTCCCTTCCCCGCTTCCCAAATTCCCACCGCTCTCCTTTTCAGAGATGGGATCAGGGCTTCAAGCCAGCTGCATGTGCAGGATTGGGATCAGGATCAGTCCCACCTCTAAGCACCTGAATTCCTTGGATTCCCTGTTCCCAGAGCTCAGGGATTCCCTGGGATCACTAGGATCACATTGCCGTTCCCAAATTCCCTTCCCCACTTCCCAAATTCCCACCCCTCTCCTTTTCCGGGATGGAATCAGTGCTCCACCCCCGGCTGCATGTGTAGGATTGGTATCAGGATTAGGATCAATCTCACCTCTGGAGCACCCAAATTCCCTGGATTCCCCCTCCCAGAGCTCAGGGATTCCCTGGGATCATTGGGATCATGATTCTATAACCAAATTCCCATCCCCACTTCCCAAATCCCCACTGCTCTCCTTTCCAGGATGGGATCAGCACTCCACCCCCTCCAGCTGCACATAACGGATTGGGATTGGGATCAATCCCACCTCTGGAGCACCCAAATTCCCTGGATTCCCCCTTTCCAGAGCTCAGGGATTCCCTGGGATCACTGGGATCAT